>NW_010330043.1:0-22233 GCF_000700745.2 Antrostomus carolinensis
CAAACAAAACCTTTCAAGAGCAATGGATGTTAGAATGACATTAAGAACACACCAGTAATTTGAAAATTCTGTCTTTTTAATTTTCAAATATACATTCTGAATTGCAAATGTTAGTCCAGAAACTCATGTGTACTGTCATTCTGAGACACAGAGAGTAAGTGTGAAGGAGCAGGAAGTTCTTCCCTCTACAGAGGATGAGTTGGACAAATTTCTTGTGTAATAGCTTGTTGCGTACCTGAAGTGTATAATTTCTGTTGTTTTGCTTCAGGGGGTTTTTTGTGTGTGTGGTTTTTTTTATCTTTTTTCCCCAAAGCTGAAAGTTAATGTTGCCCTTTAGCTAAGAAGGAATTTGGTCTACAAATCTTGGAGAACATTCTTGCAGAAGAGTGTGATTGAAGTACTCTGAACCCTCTGGCCTGTCCATTTGCCAGTAACTTGGCAGCTGAGGCCATCACAATTCATGGCAGGTAACTTCTCAGGCTTGAGAAGTTTCACAGGGCCATTCTTTTCACATTTGTGGACATCATGTGCATTTAACTGTTTGCCATGAAGAGAAAGCATTTTTGCAACAATTAAGTTTCCGAGTATTTCTTCCTCTGGTGATTTGAAGCAGTAGGTGGATGTGTGTGTTCAGACTTCCCTTACCCACTGCTGCCTTTCAGGTTTTCTAGCTTGAAGGGGGACTGTTCGTGGCACTTTCCGTCTCAAAGAATGACATGTAAATCATCTTCAAAATTATTAAGGAACCAGAGAAACTCTAAAGAACACAATATGACAGATGCAAACAGATGACAATTGTTTCTCTCTCATTTGTTACAGTTCATTTAATATGTTAGCTGAAGGGAATGAATTGTTAAATCTGGTCTTCCAAAAAATCAGCACAAGAAGCTGCAGTATCATTTTAGTAATCAAGGGAAGAGATAAACTGTTCACTTTAATTTGAAGCTAGGTAAGAGATTACAATCAAGTAGTTAAAATAAATTATCAAAAAGAGAACCAGAAGGTTTCATAAAAGGAATATTATTTAGTGTACTTGTAATATGGAAAAAACAGTAGCGTTGTGTAGTTCTTAGAATAAAACTTCATAGATAAATGACAGCTGGAAGAGTCTGAGGTCTTTGATGGATCTAATCTCCTTGATAAACTGACAGCATGATGGCAAATGAAATTTAGTATTGACAAATATAGGAAAGGTTATATTATAATAATCATATCATTAACTTGTTTCTATATTAATGAATTTACACACACCCCACTGTAGACAGCTCAGCAAAGACTTCTGGTTAGTTAAAAGCAAACAAAATATTGGGGAAACAAGAAATTGGGTGAAGAATAAAACCAAAATGATCATACTGTATTTGAAATCCTTGCTTCACGAGGATGGTGGACAGGGTGCATAGCAAATAGACTTAGAAGGCTTTTAAGTAGAGAAGTCTGTGAACATATTGAGATAATTAGATTATACTTTTTCTTTTTTTTTTCTTTTTTCTTTTTACTAGAACATCTTGTACATCTTTGAGAACAGATACTTCTGTTTAAAAGCATGTATGAAATGAAATCACCCAGTCTTATTTGGAAGCTTTCCAGTTAGACTTTTTTGATGTAGGATAGAGATTTGCTGCCAAACTTCAGTCCTCAACTTCAAACTTTGTGATATAAAAACATGAACTGTTGAGGTCAAAAGAGGGAAAGGTGGCTATAGACTGTCACAAAGAAAACCAGGACACTGCATGTAACATAACGTACCACTCTCCTATTCTTGAGCACTTCCATGAAAATTAACCTAAAAACTTCCTTAATCTTCTGACAGCAGTCATGTGGCACTATTTTTTTTTTTTAACCAGTGCGTGAAATGTTAATGTTTTAATTTTCTTAATTTATTGTGCATTTACATATGACACATTACTACAATAGTAGTGTTGCTCTCCAGCAGTGCACTTTGAAAGCAGGACATTACAGCTCGCGTTTTGCTTAGTTAGAAACTGTCTGCAGAGCAAGATGTTTAAGATGATCAGGCATGGCTCCTCTTTTACCTGGACTGTGTTTTATCTTTAAGCAATGAGTATTTAATGCACTATATTATTTGAAGTAAAAAAAAAAAAAAAATCTGAGAAAACTACAGCATAAAAAAATGATGAAGCCTTGTTCTGAGCAGCTGTTTTGCTTTCTAGCACGAGCTATAATTATGCTAATTGCAATGATAAATGTTCCTTTTAAATGTGGTTTGTAGTTCTATGTATCCCACTCACTTTTTCAGGGAAAACAAATCCCATTTTCAAGCACCTGAAAGCAAATATTCATTTCACATTTTCTCTTTTTTTCCTCTTCTCATGGCTCTACAGAAATTCATGATGAAGGTAAGCAAGTTAAACATTTAGTATTATACTTTCTGTGAATTCCTACAATTTTAGATCATTCTTTTTCTTTATTTTTAAATCAGCGGCAGCTTTGTGGAGAAAGGACTCTGGGTTGGCTTCTCTAATTCTCAGTTCATCCTTACCCTTTCAGTGAGAATACAACAGTATCTGGTGAATAAGAAACTTTGAGACAGCGAATAAATAACAAAACTCGCAGTAAAACATTGGGCGTTTGGAAAGCGGGGACGGCACACTGTTTCTTCTGTCACAAGAATGCTGTTGTGATGGTATGGTGTCTCAGGGGGGTGAATGGGGGGTCACTGGCCCTTCACTGCCTCAGGTGCAGGAGTTGTGCTTCTCAGTGCTTTGTTATTTATTTATTAAGACTATAACAGTGCTCTTGGTGAACCTCCAAACAGTTTGAGTAACTGACATTTGAATAATTGGCTGTGATTTTGTGATTTTAACTAAGATACGTTAGTTATCCGATTTTGTACTTTTTTCCTTTAATTGTCAATGTCTATTCCCAATTAATCTTCTAAGATGATTTGTTTACTGATTTTCATCCCATAAGCGTTTGCTGTTCTATGAGACAGTCTTGCTTCATTGTCACTCTCCAAAAGGGAGGAATTCTGGACTAGATAAGCAGTGCTATTTTAAGGGCTGGATTTAAGGACGTCAGAGGAATTTTCTTAGCATGACTCCTCTGCTGATCCATCTTTTCTTCCCACTTGGCTGTCTGTCTTATTCTTTATGTGTGAGTTTCTTTCTCGAGTGACAAGGATGATTCACATTCCTTGTATCATACAGCAACAGAAACAGTTTAGGCATAATCAGTAACCTGTGAAAAATGCCTCCCTCCTCCACTTATTTATCTCTAAAATAACCAGGAAGATTTTTATTAATTCCTTCTATCTCCTATGCAGTGAAGGAGGAGGAGTACGGGGGAAGAGAAATCTTCACTAAGCTGAGGGAGAAATCAATTTTATTCTTTTGGGCAATTTTTTTCCAAACTGCTGAAAGTGCTTGAAAGTAGGAGTTTGTAATGAAAGTATTGCCTCAGCCATAAATATAAATGTTTGTTCTACATAGAAGGCTGGAAAGAGATGATAAACATTTTTTGTTGTTGTTTTTTTGGTTTATTTTCACTGCTGTATCTGCTTTTTCATTAATGTGAAGTTTCCCATTGCTGGGAAAGTGATAACATCCATGTAGTCTTGGAAATATTAATCATGAGGTATACTTTAAGTGTTTCTACTTATGTGGCTGTTTATTCTGCCTTCTGACAGGTCAATATTAGGAAAACTGGGATCATTTAGCATGGTGCTGGCACAAATGTTTATCATCATTACCAGTGATTCCAGTCTTTAATATAAATAGTAAAACATCTCTGTGTTCTTAATGAATAAGACATCCTCATGATTTTTATTGGCCAGATGATTTATTCAGGTTCAGATTTTTATGTGATACTTATAGAAAGCATGATTACACATTGTAATGCAGCTTTTAAAGCAAGACATCCTTAGGAAACCTATAGTTTAGCTAAACTCTTTTCCGTTCTTTGGCTTCTCACAACAAATAAAATAGGAGGTAACTGCTGATAATGTCAATGAAAGAAGTTTGTTTTGTTTCTTTTTTCTTCTTTTTTTTTTTCTTTTTGTCACAGTGGCCATTGTTATCTGAGTAGGTACCAACAGTCATCAGTCATACTAATCTCCATACCCAAATTTTTGCAGCACTTATTGTGTTGTAGTGAATTCCATGATTAAAAGTTGATCCATTAAACAGTGATTTAAAAGTAAATTGTAAGAATGAGATTATGTACAGCATATATAATGTCTTGATAGATTCAACTTCCTGTTTGTTATTCCATTGTGACATGGTATATAGGCTACAAAGAGATTTTTAGACTGGTTGGAATTTGCCCTTTGGTGTTGCTGGTACTGGATGCAAGCGGGGTGAAGGAATATATTACCACTATGTCACATGTCAGTGAATTGATTTGCTTTGCATCTTTAAATTCAAAGCAACTAAATGTTGTGAGTTTGGTGCCAACCACTGGAAATGGCAGCCCAAGGGCACAGTAATTGTAGAAGGGTCTCATTAGCATTTTTGGTTTTTGGTAGAAGAATTTAAGGCTTCTGGGCCTGGATGCTGTTACTTTTGAAAGAAAATTCTGTTTTTCTTGTGTCAAGATTTTGGAAGAAAATGGATATTTCTGTGAGAAAGAAGAACATGTAAAACTCTTTGGCTCACAATCTGTAGCTTTGTTTGTAGTTTTTACTGCTTGTACCATTTTCAAGTTCTCTAACGCTGCTGAAGATGTAATTCCCCAGCGTTGCTATTCCAGGTGTGAATTGCTTAGTTTTGCCTGACTAATCTTGTCTCACAAGCCTTCTAGCTCTGCTCCAGGGTTACTTCACAAGTTCTGCAGTGACTCAGCCTGTTTCCACGCATTCTGTTTTCACCACTGCTTGGGGTTTTCTGCACTCTTTGGCTGGCATTCATCCCACAAAACTGAAATGTTAGGATATACAGACATGGATATCCTAAGCTTCCTGTGTAACTACAAGCAGAAGCATAGGTATCATCAAAGAGTTGGTCAGATTTTATGTGGGCTGAAGTACTGTCCAAAAGTACCTTTTTCTCTCCACTGGCTGTTTAGTTGCCTTAGGCTAAATTAATCTGAGTTTGTGTTTTGTCATCAAGAAATTCTTTTAGCTTTTCATAAGCTGTTGCTGATCATGCTGGTATGAAAAGAATGAGCCTTCCTGTGTTTTCCAGGTGGCTATTGCCTAGTGTTAAAGAAGTGAAGTTGTGTTCAGTGTGAAAAAATTTAGACAATGATACAATTGTGGGGAGTAAGAGGAATCATTGAACACTTACCTGTGGTGGTCTCCAATTCTAGTCAGCTTGTAGGATTGCATCATCGCTGCTGGTTTAGATGATTTTAGATAAATACTGGCCTCCATCAGTGTTGGTCTAGAACAGATTAAAAAATTGCATATTAATAATGAAATGACTGGATGAGCAGTTTTTACATTGCTATGGAAGGATCACTTTGAGCATCCTATCCTCTACAGAAATGGTTGTAACTTTATGCAAAAATTTGTGTAGAACCATAGTGAGATGATTTTAGACTGTGGGACATTCTTCCCTCCTATTCCTCCCAGGTCCTTTTAGTCTTTTTTCCAGTTTCCTTCACTTCAACTCTGCCATCATGGAGTTTTCCTTCTGAGTGAGGACTCAAAAGCTTTCAAGATCTACATTTATTCCACATCCTTTCAGTACTTTTCTTTCTATCTTGCAAATTACTAAGTGGGAGTCTTCGATTTGCTTAAATGCAGGAAACCCTGAAGAACTATATGTAAACAAAGCACGTTTCTCATTTTGCACTCACAGTTTTCTTTCTAAACAACCAGTTCAGGTTAAATATTTGGATTAGCTTACTGGTTTAAAAACTTTCATCAACCTTTTGGAAAAAGGCACTGATACCAACAGCCTTACATCTCTGGTCTTGACAGAGGTGGTTTCTGACTGGGAACATGATTTTACTCAGAAAGCATGGTAGCTGATTTTTTTTCAAGCCAATATTCATGGTCAGACTCACATTTCCTATTTGATTTTTCTTTCTAATGGATCAAAACATGATTTCAGAATGTAATGACTGCTGCTGAATGGGAAATTTGACAGCCTCAGTATGAGTCCCAGGGAAGGGACTTTGAGAAAGTTTTATCACTGGTGTGTGCAATTTCCTGCTTGATTTATTTTTGTGGTGGTGATGGTTTTTAATTTAAAAGTGTTCAAAGCAGGTAACTGTAGGATAGTCTGAGTTTAATTATATACTTCTGCTTTTACATTTGAACTAAGTGTCTAGATTTCGAGATAGAATTTTTTTTTCCTCATTCTGTAGTTTTCTAACAGTAGAAATATTAGAAATAAACTACAGTGCTTCATGAAATGCACTCTTGATGGAGAAGATAATGCTTTTGCATTTATCTTTGCAAGTATATTTGTGGAAGTATAGGTGTCCTCTGTTTGACATGATGTTATCTCCAGTATCTATTTTAAGTGTAAGATGGCTGTCATTAGTAGAAACAATTATCTTTTCCCCTCATCCAAACGTGTCACATTGATGTTTAAATATGAAAGTCAGTAATATTTTTATTTTAAATAGCAAGTTGGTGTGTTTTGAAATCACTGTTCAATTATTATATGTTGCAGTTTGAAGCTGCTGTTAGCATTTTAAGTCTGTGACAACAATAAATTCAGTAAGCATCGATTTCCCAGTTGGCTTTGGCAATAAAGTGTTAACTTAGGCTTTGTTTCAGAAGCTTGCTCCATTTTAATGAAGTATAAGTACTCAGTGCTTTAAAGGACATTGTTTTACTCCAGTGTACATATGAAATAGCTACTAAAAGTCATATTCGAAACTTTTAAAGTTATCTTGCAGTATTTGCCTTGGAAAACATTTGTGAAGAAAAAAGAGGGAACACTTTACTTCTTTTACTACAGAGCTGCTCTCACATGTTACAAATTTTCAGTGCCATGAAAGCAGATGTACAGTATTTTTTTTTAGAAATCCATTCAGACCAATATTGACTGGTCCTAAGTTCCATCTAGGCCATTTGGGCTGATATTTCCTACGGCTGGATCTGGGGCACAGAGGAAATACCAGGCTAAGCAGCTGGTTGAAATGAGATTGCAATTTACCATTACTTTAAATTATATGGATGGCATTTTTGAAGAATTTACTACTGATGTCTCATAGCTTATTGTTTCATTTAATTTTTTTTTGTTTACTTTTAAGTCATCAAAACTATACTTCCTTACAATCCAGTCTTTGTACTCTAATTTTCCCTATAGCCTGTGGCACTGGTTCCATTCTGCTGTTACGAGTTCAATATGGAATGAGGCAGGAAAAGCTATTACATGGTTCTTAAAAATTCACTGTGTTATCTTCTATGATTTTCTTGAGAGTGTGCTTCAGTTCCTGTGTTCTTGTGGCACATTCAGTATTTTTAAATTGCTTTCATGGGTTACTAGAATGGTCTGAATAGCCACGTGCTAAATACAGTTGCTGTCAGGCTTTCTCAAGCATTAGATTTCTGAATAATGACAATGTTATGAAAGCTTTGTCTGTACATGCACAAAACACTGAAATAACTATCCCATTTAATTACATGCTTTCACATGTTTTCTCTGGTACCTCACTGAAGCTCGTAGCTTTTTCCCTTTTCATACATTTGGAGATTGTGTAGACCTGTGAAGAAAAGTCAGCAAAGAAATATTGGCATTTACTTCCAGTAGAGTACTTGCTGGTCTGAGGAGTGTCTTCTCTAGTAGAAATAAGACTGTTATCTTGAAAAGAATGAAAAGGTAATGGCTATTTCACTCAAAATCTCCTTGGATACCACAGGGTATTCACTGGTCTCTAAAAATTCTCATCGCGAGGTGCCCAGAAGCACAAATGGCTCCAAAACACTTATTCGGTGTCACCGTGATTAATTTCCTGCCGCTTCTCATGTATGGCCCAAAATGTAGCAATGCAGCCATAGGCACAATGGTGCCACTGCTACTGTGTGAATTAACATCAGTGAAATGCCTGTTTTAGTCTGTCAGATGATTGCATGTCAGTACATATGGCAGTTGTGTATGTACAAAATTATACAGATATAAAAGGTTTATTGGGTCATATATAACGTATTTTACTGAAGGAATAAGGAAAAAAATATTTCCCAGTTTTAACTTATTTTCCTTCCTTATTTTCGCTTCAAGATAACACTCTTTACATCAAATTAAGCAGCTCAGATCTTAGTAGTCTATCCTCATTGCCTGGTCTAACAATGCATTGAACTTGAAAACTCTTTATATGTTTTGAATGCTAATTTCTTAATCTCTAATTGTTGTTGTTGTATTCTAAATTGCCTTCACTTTGGCAATGGCTTCTGGATAATGAAATGGCTCAAAATTAATCTTATATTCAGTCTGCAGAAATATTAGACTAGAAATGGGTAGTTTATAGGAAGTTTTCACAAGCAGTGTGAATTTGCTCTATATGCTTTCAATCTCAATTTATTGACTTTAGCGTTTACCAGTTCTGAAGGCTGTTCTTGGATAAAATGAGGAGAAGAGTTTTGCATTCATGTATTTGATACTCCTGAATGGCATAGCTTGTAGAACACCAATGGATAAATTCTTTTTTGAACACAAAAGTCAGGATTGTGGCTTCCAAGGAGTCTTACTTGCAGTATCTTCTTAAATATTATTATTTGAATATTACTAGAAACTTGATAAAACTTCAGTGGCACACCTCATCTTGGAACATTGCATCTTTGCCACGGAAGTCCAGTTGTTAACTTTAAAATTTATTTTATTTTATTTTAGTTTAGTTTAGTTTAGTTTAGTTTAGTTTAGTTTTAAATGTGGGAAATTAATGGTTCTCTGCAACTTTCTAGGTAGGAATGGATTAGTTTGAAAATCAAAAATGCTTTCAGTAGACAATCATGGCCCAACAGCTACTTACTTACTGGCATAAAGATAAATGCTGAGTGTTTAGTTATGAAATGAGCCTTTAAAATAGAAAATCAAGTTATAGGTATGTACACATCCTGGAAGGCAGGCTCCAAAATGGAAGACAGTTTCATAGTACCAGCTTTCTCTTCCAGTTTCTCCTGTATTTTTGTATTTAATCTTTTCACTTTCCTTCCATGTGGATGGCTTGGTTATAATTGCCTCTCAGAAACCTTTAAGTGGAAAATGCTTGAAATGTTTTTTTGCAACTCTTTGTTTTCTGTCTAAGAAACAGAAACAACAAACTTGCTTGCATTTTTTTAATGGGCAAAATAATTTTTGTTAAAAAGAATTATTATAATCCTCTTAGGAGAAATTATCTAAAAAAACCACTTTTCCATTTTTTACAACAGTGAATGAAATATTTCTGAACTGAACTTTTCTCCTGTTTGATTACAAATGGGCATTTAACAAAATAGGTGCTAGACAGACAAATCAATATAGACAAAACAAGGGCAAGCTAACAGAGCTGTGATTTTTCTGATCACGCTATTCCTCTCATCTTTTGTACAATAAGCAACCAAATCTATATGATAGATATCAAATTTATTGCTAATAACATAGAATAATTTGATCAAAATATCAGTGAAATTTCAAATTTTTATCCATATTAGTGACTTTATTGGTTAGGTAGCTATGCCTGCTGTTGATGAAGCTTCCAGGCAAGTCTGAAATGTTGGTAGGGCTGTGTGTTCACAGCAGTTTTTCCTCTTTTCCCCAATGTGATGAGCAGCAGACATTCAGCATTCATCTTTGGCACAATGGGCCTGACATTATCAAATGTCTTGTTCCTTCCTTGTGGCTTTGGAATAAGTGTTGGTAGCAATGGTAGTTCAAAGCTAAATCTTCTTGTCTTTCTGTCAAGACTGTGTCTGTGACAAAGAAAATGACTTTTATTCTTTCTTAATAAACATTCATGTCATTCAGTCTTCCAGAGAGATTATTGAATGTGCCTCCCTACATTTTGCTGGCTACATAGTTTGTTGAAAGTCAAAATATACCTTGTGTCCATCAAGATACTTTCTTGTCAATAAAGATGCAAGTCAGAAATTCCCAGCAATTCCTTAAAAGTGCTAAAATTATTTTTTTAAGTACTTGCTTTTTATTTCCCTTCCTCGACCAAATAACTCAAAGATCAACAAATATTGTGGTAATGGATAGAAGATAAGGAAGGACAAAGGACAACCAGTAAATGAGGAGGGGAAATAATTGTGTGTTGCAGCCGTACCCATTCAGTTAAATTGATCTTCAGCAGTGAAATGAAGCTGCCAGAAAGATAACATAGTATGATTGTTTCCAATTTATACTGTAATGAATCTGATGCTCCAGTCAAACAGAAGGTCAGTCTAATGTGATAAAAGAAAGCATATACATGCTGTATATAAGAAATTAAATTAGGAGTCCTATATGAAAGAATAATGCTGCTTATGGAGTTGTAACATTTATAGACTGAAAAATATATGTTTATCAATATTGCTTGAAGAGTGTGATGTGCATAATATTATGTGAGATGTTCTGTCAGAGGAATATGACTTGCTCTTGACAGTGTTTTATTTGAGAGTCTTGGCTCCTGACCGATGTCAGTCAGCTGCATTTCAGTCTAACGAATTCATAAATCTTCAGCAGAAGTTGAAAGGTTGCTCATGCTTTAACAAGATTTGTTTATTCTTTTGTGGGTGGTTAAACTGATTATAGATACATAGAAAGCATAATGAAAATACTGTGAAAAAAATATTTGCAATTTTTTGGGATAAAAGTGAATTTTATTACTTTAGTTTTATTCCACTCAAGATTTATGCTGCATTTCTAAAGAGGAATATTCACTTGGGCATGATTTCTTAATTTTCAGAACCCCCAAATCCTGTTTAGTTATCTTAGATGTCTTTATGCACTTACCTGGCCTAGCAGATAAAGCATTCTTATCTGATAGTATTTAAACACTGTGAGGCAAGCAGTCTGGAGGCTGATGATCTTCAGTGTGGTTAATATATTATTAATACTTTCTGGTAAAACAGGGACAATACTCCAGAAGCTCCCTCTGCATACCTTCTGTATAGAAAAGTATATAGTTTGGAGGGAAAATGGGTGAATATGGAGAGATTTAACAATACATGAGGGTGTAGAAGGTTGTGTGACATGCATCAGAACTTCTCTTCTCTAGAGGCACCTGATTTCAGCCCAAGGAATAAGGATTCAAACTTCTAGAATAGATTTTATTCTAAATGGGTGACGTTACAAAGTACATTTTCCCTTGTCAGTGAATTGAGCACTTCTAATAGAAAAAGTCATTATCATCTAGATTCACTTGTCCAAGTTCCACCTTAGATCTTAAAAAGTCAATATATTAAGAAGCAATCAAAACTAAAGGTAACACATTCATACAGCTACCTTCTTGAACTAATCCCTTGAACTAATAGTATTTTATCAAGAAATAGACTTCTCTGTCACAGGGCAAATACAGATTGTCCAAAGATTGTTGAGAATTTCTTTTCTTTCTTCTTTCTCAGAAGGCCTGTTTTTATTACAACATACCAGTATATCATTTCTCTTTTTCTTTCAGTCTGCACAAGGTGGCGGTCATCGAACACTACTCTATGGACATGCAATCCTGCTGCGCCATTCCTACAGTGGCATGGTATGTAACAGGAATTGATAGCAGAAATTATTTGTTTTGTGTGAAAGTGCCCAGACTATTGCCATTTACTGATATCTGGAGAATTATTCACATCAAAGAGGCATTTTACCTGTGGTTAATGGAAACCTGTGTGAAGGGTAGATGCTCGGAAATGCAAAACCAAACTGGTCATATCTGCGTAAGTGCTAAAACTAAGTCTGGCTCCATAATGATGAGTTTTCTGTTTGTCAGTCTCTTTTGAGTTGGTGATTTCTCATTTCTTTTCCCTTGGTTATTGCATAAGCTGCAACAGCTGGCATCTGGCTGGCAACCTGAACATATGTTGGAGACTGAGTGGAAAAGGAAATTCCTTCTTGCACATATTTTGGACAGAAGCCTTATTCTTCTTCAGAACCTTATGGGTTCTGTACTCCTTATCTACAAGTGAGGGTACATGGAGCTGAACTTCAGCTGAACTTCAACCAGCTCCTGTATTTCCACTCTCACTATTCCCATCTCAGTGGAAAGATAACCTGGATAGACTGAGAGGTTATTTAAGACTGTATATCTTTCTTAAATCTCCTTGAGTGCCATTCAGTTTATCAAGTATATATGTTCTTGATTGTAACTAATGGGGATAGTTTAAGAATAGTTAATCCTGTGTTAGTAGGTAATGGCTTTTTATATTTCAGTGGATTATGAAATGTAAGCAGAACTAGTAATACATGCTTTTTTATTTTGATAGTATCTATGCTGCCTCTCTACATCTAGATCTTCCATGGATAAGCTGGCATTTGATGTAGGATTGCAAGAGGACACAACAGGTAAAGACTAGTTTAAAAGACTATGTAATGAAGAATACTTTCGGTCTAAAAGTCAGCATAGAGATGTATAAATACAAAAAATCATGTAAAAATTGAGATTATTTTAAGGACTGAAGAAACAAAACTTAATATTTTCATGTTTTACATAATCAGTATCTTTACATTTTCTAATAGATTTTGTAATTTATTTTCTATGAGATATTAACATGTCTACTGATATTTAAATATAAATTTATAGTATTTATAAGTAAAGGATTATTCACAAGTTGTTACTCCTGTAAAAGCCTTCTGATAAAAATATTTTAAACTTGTATTATTTTAAATAAAAGTTCTATTAAAGTTTTGGGACTGCTGGTGACTTGGATTTATTTGTATTTTTTAGACTGTTAGAGCTTCTTACAGTGCCATCGGTTTGGTGTAATTGTTTAATTAGAAATAATAAGTTTGCTTGGTTTTTAAAGCCTTGGTCTAGTTAGGAATAATAACAGCGGTAAGAGCAAAAGTTGAACAGTTCCAAGATCAAAGAGATTTTTTCTGAAAAGTATACTTTTGATTCAAGAAGTATATCTGAAAGAAAGGTTTACCATGGGAACAAAATTTGTGACTTTAATGCTTATAAATATTCTGGGGAATTAGAAACACTAACAGTCAGTAGAAGTGGAAGAACAATTGAATTTAGATTTATGAGATCTTTGAAATATTATTTTAAGCAATATTGTAGATGCTTATTTTTATTGCCCTTAATGATGGGCTACTGCACTGCTTTGTTGTAATTCTCGACAGAATATTCTTTGATGTCTTTCCCAGAACCTGGAACAGAGGTGACAGGGAAACTCTTTAGCAAAAGCAGCCTGGACCAAGTTGCCTAGAGAACACAAAGAGCCACCTCCTTACTCAACTTTGGAATCACTATTCCAGAGGTCTTACTGTCTTCTGCAAATGTGCATTATTTCCAGCTGAGTTTCTGACAAGGTGGTGCAGGAATAATATCAGTCATTGAAAACACATGGACACTTGGTTTACCCAACTGAAAACTGGGTCAGAAATTGAGGGCTGAGATAAATGTGAAAGTAATGGCAATAAAGTTGGGCATTTCCTTTCTAATTTCTTTCTTTACTGTAACTCAATAATTATATAGGTGAGGCATGCTGGTGGACCATCCATCCTGCTTCCAAGCAACGATCAGAAGGAGAAAAAGTGCGTGTTGGAGATGATCTTATTTTAGTCAGTGTCTCTTCAGAAAGATATTTGGTAAGTTCTGTAAGAATATCTGTACCGTCTTTCCTCTACAGAAAAAAAACAGTTAATAAAAGTGTTGCATTGAAGTCTGGTTTGCATTCCCACCACCACAAAAGTATAGTTTAAGGTGTTTAAACTGGTATTTAATACCATTTTGCAAACCAAGGCACTGAAGGCCTGGAAAGTGTAACATTGACACAGCACTGATCTAATTTGTGTTAATTTCAATAATGGAATAGAAGTTGAAAAATTTAGTAATGAAGACAAAAAGAAAATACAGAACAAATAAATCTGTCCAAATTGTGTAATTGAGGTGTTTAGAGGCCCTGTGAGTGTTCAGAGTTTAACAGCACTATCATACATGAATTAATACTTTTAACCAAAATTTTGGAATGTTCAATGTAGGTACACAGCACTTCGTGGGATTTAAAAGGTTTTAGGATTATGTACAGTTTAATATATACAGCTACTGATGTGTCATAATTAAATATAATTAAAATACTTAATAATTAAATATAATTTAAATATTTTAAAACTTGCTGTGGTAGCTGCTTTTTATCAGTGGTTTAAATAACTTTCTTTCTCATCCAAGTGTGTGTCCCATTCATTCTGTAATGAAACTCTCCAAGACTTTAAGATTTTTTTTTTTTTTTATATTCTTGGTGTTACAAGCACCTGAACTATTCTATCTGGAAAAAATAAAAGATGAAAATAAGATGAAAATAAATCTGTTGGAAGCTTCTGTAAAATCAGCCCCAGTGATTCAGCAAATGTAGCTATAACTAAAAAAGGGATCTTTAAAGAGGAAATGTTTTTAGCTTTGTCAAGAGGACTTTCTCGGATCTGCATGTAATATTAAAGTTTATTCTATATTATTAAATAATTTTTTATGGTATGAAACATTATTTCTGAAAGTTTTTTATGGTATTTAGAAAAAGAAATGAAGGGTCTAATAAGACAAAAATATATTTTTTTTTCTTTTCGATAAAATTGGAAATGTTCTCCCTTCTTTTGGAAACACACAGAAAAAATAGAATATGATTATTAGAATATAATTGTAACTTCTAATTAGAAGCTCAGTAACTCATTTAATGAGTTATTTTTTGTAAGTAGAAATTCTGACAACTTTCTGCTCATCTTTAAATCTTAAAATTATTTTTAATAACTAATTTTTTGAGAATTGTAATTAGACTTGTTGGAAAAGCAACTTATTGTGGATAAAATTAATGAGAAAGCTAATTTATGAAAAAGTTTTATTTAAAGACATAGAAATTTTTTTGAAACTCATTGAATTGCTGAATTGGGTTGCTGAAGTTGAATTTTGTTCTAAATTGTGTGTCTGAGTAGAAGTCATACTTTCTGCCCTCTAAGTAGTATGTCACCTCAGCCTTTTTCATTAATTAGGATTTGTGCCTTAGCTATTGATTCTTTAGGCTGTCATGTATGCTTCTATGCAGCAATAGACTTGATACTGAATGCAGAAACTGATTTTCCTCAACCTCAACATGTGGTCTTAATGTGTATACTGCCTTCCATGCAAAATATCAATAGACTAAAAATAAATTATATATTCAGTGTAGAGAAAAACAACACAAATTTATGTTCTTGATATTTCAATCTCCATATTATAGTCTTAAAATGGTTGAGAGATAGATTTTAATGAATATTTACTAAACCTATTTCAGTTATTCAGCTCTGGTTTGATAGTAAGAAGCAAGGATTCAGCAAATTAATTTTGCTCTTACATGCACTCACCGCCACATTTTATGAACAGATGTTTTTCCAGACTAAATTAAGAGCTGATGAACTATGTAGCTTCACAATCATAAAAATATCTGTTTTTACTACCTACTCAGTAGTTATAGTAGCACTGTAAATAAAGTAATGGTACTTATATGAAAATTCGAACTGAGTTAGCCAGTTACCAATGAATGAATATTTTTCTTGAAAGCTGTCTCTCCATCTTAAAATGTTAGTCTTAATCCATTAGGGTCATCTACAAAATGGATGTACCTTTGAAAATAATCACAGTATTTTCATTTTGAGTGCAGTGTCATGTTATAGCCCCTATTTTCTATAACACTTAAAAGAGTGTAGCAACTGATACCTTTTACAGTAGTTAGGACTGTGGGGAAATTAAGTTATTTTTATGAATCCACTTGGACAGTGAGACCAAATAGGCCCTATTGAATCCAGTCAAGGAATGCTTTTTCTAAGGGTGAGGAGTTCCTCAGATAGATCCCTAGACAGAGAGTGAAAAACAGCAGGATGCTGAGAGTTAGGTTTATGTACATTGTGTATGTACAGTTAAAACCTTAGGAAAAAGTAACTTTTCTGTCAAACATTCTATGTCTATATGCTGTTAGGCATAGGGTTGGAATGTTATCTTTTTATATTACAATATTGCTGTATGTTTTCAAGCAACTTGATAATTATCTTGGATATCAAGACAAATGGGGGCAAAGATGTGTATGTAAAAAGAACAGATGAGTAGAGTTCATTCAGAGAGCATGGCTTTTGCAAAATGTAGTCAGAACTTAGTTTAATTTGTATTAAGTAGCAATTTGTATTAGTATTTGTATTATTTGTAATTTGTATTAGTTTAATTTATATTAGTTTAATTTGTACAAGGGGAGAGAAGAACTACATCATCTTCATAGGTTAGTCTTCCAGTTGTCTGAGTGCAGCTTAATTACTTTTTTTTTTCTTCCCATTGACTTTGTGACTTTATGATCTCAGTGTAGTCAGTAGATTAATGTTTAGACCTAATTTGGTTGGGAACTACTATTAAAGTATTAAGAAAATGTTAGGACATTCCTCTAGTTCCCCTTACCTGCTTTCTGTTAAAAAAAGATTTTAGGACAACTGTTTTCTTGCCCTAAAGAGTCATCTTTTTAGTTGCAGTGAACAAGTGCTAAACTGACAGGAAGATTACTGTTAAAATAGTAAGCTAAAGGTCCAGCGATGTGGATTTTGGCTGTTGACTCACAGCAATGTCCCTGGGCAAGTCAGTCAGTTGCTCTGACTCTCATTATCCCTACCTATACAATAGGATTTCAGATGCTTATTTTTCTGTGCAGCATTCCTGAGGAAAGTGCTTGTGGCATTATGTAATGGGCGAGCTGCGCTATTGCCAGATCCTTCAGGGATGGTACTCGGCTCTGCCGAACCCTCAGAGTAGAGCAAAAAGGTGTTCTGCTGTAAACATTGCCACCATTTTAAGTTCAAGCCAGAGTTGCTCTGTTCCTCTTCTTGAGGCAGTGCAGGGTGATGGGTGGATGTACTATTTCCAGCATATTTCCCTATCTTACACATGGTAGTATGCATGCACTGAGGTTTGCTTATAGCTGTTTTTAATTATATACCATGATATGTGAGTTCAAAATTGCCAATTTTTAATAGTTTAGAAATTAAATTAATTGTCATTTATTTCAAATTCATGAAGCCTCTGGATTACTTAGTCTTTTAAATGTAATTTGAGAAAAATTCCTTAGACATGAAGTTGAAATACAAAATGAAGATTAAAATGAAAATTAGTATCAATGAGGTCAGAGTTATTCTGGCTAAGAAATCAGGAAAGTGGGAAAAAAACCCCATCTTTGAATCTACAGTGCAGAAATTTCAGTATAATGCAACAGTTCCTGCACTGTGATATATATGTAGTTGCTGAGTTGTGTCCTGACTGTGATGCTGATCTGCAGCTGTGTACAAGCCTTGAGGTTTTTCTTTGACTTAAATGACCTTTTTCTTTCTTTTTTTTTTTTTTTTTTTTTTTTTTTTTTTTTTTTCTATACTGGAAACTAATGTGAAACTAATTGAAAACTTTCCTTTGAAGTGTAAGATTTTCCATGAAGATTTTTACCATGGTTAACTGTTTTCAGAATTCCCTTTCAAAAATAATATAATCCAAATGAGATCAAATTCTTTGAAAGGTGGAGCTGGTAGAATCTTTCATTTGTGCTGAACAGGAGGGTAGGTTTCTGATGCAATCCCTCTGCATCTTCTTGCATCAAATACATTTATTATTTTCAGGTCTTAGTTTTGGTTCTCTTATTTATTATCAGATGCTTGGGACAGCTTCTAATGTGTAGCATTTCTTGGTGCAATAGTCCCAGCAGTGGGCTTTTTTTTAGATTTTTTTTTTTTTTTTAAATTTTATTCCCCCCCTGGCCCCTAAGAGTATGAAACTCAGTAGCTGGACTTTGCTTTCTTCTGTGTAAGTCCACAATTCCATAATTTATTTTTTGTCAAAAAATAGTAAAAAAGTTTTTCCTTAAAAATAATTTGAATCTGCATAAGCAAACCTGAAATTAGTTTTGAGCATGGTAGTGCTCAAGCACAGTAGTGTTGAGTTGCTCTGTTACACTGATCATAATGCGATTCCCACTGCATCTTTATACAATTTGAAATGTTATTGTGGAGGGTGGTAGATCTTCCCAGTAATTAAGGTTGTCAAGCTGCTCTGCCTTTATAAAATCCTGCTTCCAAATGCTTATAATCAAGTGCATGTAATATTAAAAAATCAATCATTAGAAACAGTAGCATCTATTTCTGATTGGTGGGGAGAGGTGTTTAAGTCTGAGATAAATTTTTAGTTCACCCAAAAGTGGTCAGATGTCACTTAGCTTGAAGACAGGGAAGAAAAAAACCTTACATAATTAAGAAAATTCATCTTGTTTTCTTGAAAATGTTGAGCATTCCATGCTTTATAACAAACAGGATATTAGAAGGAGTGTTCTTGATATCACAGGTGTACTTTCTGCTAGAAAAAAAAAACACACACAAAAAAAAGGTAACAAGCTTCTCTTTGCTTAAACTTAATAGAGAAACATTCTCCTGAAATAATGCAGCTTGGTCATGCCAAGGGAAGATCTCTTAAATTTTGTTTTGGTAGCTAGAAGTCTGATGACTTTTGCATAAGCTAGACCTCTTGCACCTCCTGTGTGTTAAGGAACTGTTTAAACTCAGTCTACAGTGAATAATTAAATACACCCCAACCCTGGTGGAACCAGATATTCCTTGTAAGGGGTGGCTCAAGGTGGTGATGAAGTCAGGCACTGTATTGACAGCCGAGAATTCAGTGCTTTATGTACTGCCAGTGATCTGCTGTCATTTGAGATATGTGGAGGAGGGAGCTATGAAAAAGTAGAAGGAACAAAAGGCAGGTGATGTAACAGGGACAGGAGCCTGAGTCTGAAGTGGGAAGGAGGGAAACTGAGTGGGACTTGATGACTGGCTGAAAAGATGGGCAGCTGAAGGCAGGCAGGAAGGGACTAACAAATAATCTGGGACAAGAAACTAGTGACAAGTGAGGAATGTGCCCTGCTGGTTAAATTCGTGCTAGAAATTTGGGACAGGAAACCTGTGCTGTTTTGTCAGGGAGAACTGAAAGAAGAACCAGTGGAGTGGGACTGGGAATGAAGGACAAGAGAGATCTGCACAGAATTGGGCTGGCTGGGGAGAACTGAACTGCTGGACAGAAGTCCAGAGACGGGAAAGTCTCAGGGCAAGAAATGAGAAAAGAATTGAGGGGCAGGAGTTGTAGGGAGTTTCTGGAAAAACGTCTAGTGCTGGTTGACATGGGAAGGAAGAGCCTGAGCAAGAAAAAAGTCAAAGGGACGTGCTGAGGCTTTGTAGGTCTGACGAGAACTTTTTGAAGCAGAAGGGTATCTGAATTCTGGGTAATAAGGTAGGCTGTAACTGGGTTGGGAAGCTGGATTGGCTAGATGAGAGATATGAGACTGGGATAAATATTTGGAGAGGGGGAAAAGAGTGGAAGAGGCCGGGAACAATTAGGCTAGATAACTGCTATCAGCAATTATCTAGCAAACCCATTGTATTAGGGCACAGCAGTCACCTGTGGTATACTGACAGCCTACTCCTATTGGTAATTTTGTGTTACTTTAGGTGGCAGATATCTAAAAAGTGACTTTAAAGTTTCCTTCTCTACTTGTGGTTCATGTGGATGTAAGTGTGATGCCACTTACTGTAACTCTGGGATATTTTTTTTTCTGTTTTCTTTTTTAAATATCAGAAAATTACATATAAATTATACCATAGGCATTAGAAAATGCATTATGTCACTGATATATTTTATGAAATGTCTTAAATATACAGTCACACTGACTTTTTATGAAACACTATCTCAGTGCTGATAAATTTTGAAGGGATGTGTCAGGGCTGAGTAGCAGGGAGGCTGTTGAATGAAGCAACTTTGAAGGTGAAATTTCAAGCTGGAAACTGCAGGTGGAAGATTGGTGGTACTATGCTTAGTTAAGTGTTTTCCTGGAGAATTAGATTTTTTTAGCAGGCTGCGCTGTGGAATTTGCTGAGCTTATAATCTCTTATACCAGCCTTGCTTTCAAGAGGTCACTAGCTCTTCATTCCTTACCAGGTATATTCCTTACCTGAGTTGTGGCTCTGAGGTCTCCTCCTTCTGCTGGAGATTGAGGTCCCAGAGTTGATAACCTGTAACTGAAGTGAATGGAAGATATGCCTTGAACATTGAAGTTGCATATAATGCAATCTACAGTCCTCATCACCTCGACTTGAACATCCTAGATTAATGAAAATTTCTTAGTGTAATCTATATATCTCCACTCCCCATTGGAAAATGGGCTGTAATACTACTCCTTTGGGGTTTTGAGAAAATGAGTAAATTAATATTTGTTCTGTTTTGTTTTGTGCTGTAATTGTTGGTAGCAATAGAAAAGCCTATGAGGAAATCAATAATTCTCTTTTCAAAGCTTTGAAGAATTCAGTATATTGAATAAAGCATGAGGCTTCAGAGGAGAAAACAAAACACTGGGCAGCTGTTCATGAAGTGAACTGCTTTATCCTGTACGTACAATGAGGCAGCACTTGTGGAAAAAATTGTACAGGATATTGCCACTGAAGACTGTAATATGATGCATTCACCAGAAGCCATTCTTTTTCCATAGCTTACTTTGTTGTTTGACATTTCCTAACTTTTGATGCTTGCTTCTGTAAAATTAATATTTTGTTAATGAAAGCTCTTGTGTCTAATCATGTTAAATGATAATCATTTGGAAGCATAGTAGCTGATGCTTCAGACTTTTTGTGGTTATAGCACAGAATGAGAGCTAGTATAAAGTGGGGGAATGCAGACTACCCCTACATACCCTTTGTGGGATTCTTATGCTTTCCTGCCATGCATCTGCAATTGTCTGCTGTCAGCTGTGTAACAGTGGACTAGATGATTCTTGATGGCTGATTTGTAATTTCTGTGTATCTGTGGCTTTCAGCTACTGCTCTCCCTTTGCTGATGGCACATTTATGGTGAGTGGAGGGGTTGGAATTGGTTAGTATAGTGGTGGAAATTCTCTTTCTTTATCAATGGAAAAATTTTCTTTGCTTGTGGATTTGCTGGCCAACTGTTTAAACCACTTAAGAGAAATGCAAAGAAACCAGGATTTTGAAGAGCTTTAAACTGATGTGGAATTTCCTGGGCTTTGCCTTTTTTTCAGCCAAAACGTAGATAACAATTTTTTGTTTTGCACTGTAAATTTACACATTCAAACTTTTTCAAAGTATTCCTAGGTGTTTCAATGCATGTAAATGAATTGCCACTTTTAGACATAAACACACACACACACAAAATTATATAAAAACTTTACACAGATACAGTTATTACTTCTAGTTCTTTCCAATATCTTCCTTCCTTGTTACTGAATATTTTCATTTATTTTGACAGTGTCAATATAATACTTAGTGTTACAGAATACTTTTTTACTGACTCGGGTAATAAATTTTAATAGGAGTGACACCTAATAAGTAGGAAGGTATAAGTGGTTATCTTTTGGTGCTAGAGACACTACTTAGAATCATAGAATCATAGAATGGACTCTCAAAGGTCATCTAGTCCAACCCCCCTGCAGTGAGCAGGTACATCTTTACTAGAACAGGTTGCTCAGAGCCCCATCGAGCCTGACCTTGAATATCTCCAGGGATGAGGCCTCCACTACCTCTCTGTGCAACCTGTTCCAATGATCTACCACCCTCATATTGAAGAACTTTTTCCTAATAGCCAACCTAAACCTACCCTTTTCTAGTTTAAAACCATTACCCCTTGTCCTATCGCTACATGCCCCTGAGAACAGTTCTTCCCCAGCTTTCTTATAGGTGCCTTTCAGGTACTGGAAGGCTGCTATAAGATCTCCCTGGAGCCTTCTCTTTTCTGGGCTGAACAACCCCAACTCTCTCAGCCTGTCCTTCTAGGAGAGGTGCTCTAGCCCTTTGGTCATTTTTGCATCCCTCCTCTGGACATGCTTCAACAGGTATATGTCCTCCTTGTGTTGAGGGCTCCAAAGCTGGATGCTGTATTCCAGGTGAGGTCTCACTAGAGGGGCAGAATCACCTCTCTTGATCTGCTGGCCACACTTTTTTTTGATGTAGCCCAGGATACGGTTGGCCTTCTGGGCTGCAGATGCACATTGGTGGCTCATGTCCAGCTTTTAGTCCACTACTACCCCCAAGTCCTTTTCCTTAGGGCTGCTTTTCAACACATCATCCCCCAGCCTGTATTGATAATGAGGACTGTCCTGTTCAAGGTGCAAGACTTGGCCTTGTTGAACCTCATGAGTTTCACTTGGGCCCACTTCTCCAG
>NW_010330044.1:0-13076 GCF_000700745.2 Antrostomus carolinensis
CCTTTATTCTGGCAACTACCAGTCTGCTTTATGAGAAGCCATAAATAAATAAAAAGTTGCAAGTCCAGTAAGATATTTGTACAGTTACTCCTTTTTGTAATATAAAGTGTATACGCTGTGTAAGCTTTTTCAAGGGCCTGAACATGACTCAGGTAGCTAGTGGAAAGAATGCAATGATTTAGATATACAAAAGAAATGTAAAAGCAGATAAATCCCTAGGGAGGGAGCAGTCTCCCACTTTCCGTATTTGAGTTTTGTATCTCTGAACCCAGTGGCAGGGAGCATGGGAGAGGACAAATGACTCACCACAGACCTGTTACGTGGTTGATTAACCTGAATCTGTGCCCTAGTTCGGTGATGTGACTAAGGGACATTTCACCTATAAAGAAGGAGGAAGGAAAAGAGTTGATAATAAAAATAAGGAAAAGGTTCTTAGAAGGATAGGACAGCCTTTCTCACGGTCCAGGGATGCTCGTGATATTTTTGCTGCATGTCCAGGTAACTCAGCTTTTAGATTTTCCACACTGCTGCATGAGTCCAAGATAGCTGGCTAAACCACACTAAAGTAAAAGGCAAAATCAAGTATGTATTTACCCTACCCAAAGAGGCAAAGTTTTACCTTTAAATGCTTTCAAAAGATTTAATGCTTCCGTGCTACCAGCTTCAGTGCTGTCAGGCATTTTCACACACTGCTTTATTTGAAAGGTCCCAGCTCACCAAGTGCTGCAGCTCTCTCTGTCCAACCGCCTTGCTCTCATCTGAGGTCTCCTTATATTGTTCTCACTTACTGAATAAATTGTTGGATAATGTTTGGCTTGGAGCTGGCCCCTAAGAATCTCTGCAGAGGGGCTCTTCACTTTCCAGCATTTTCATAGCAGCTGTTTTTGAAGCTGATGTATTTACTGGGGTGTCCTACAACCTGAAATCGAGGGTTGAACCCTGGCACAGCTCTGGATATTGACTTGCCTGTAGCCTCATGACAGATGGAAAGCAAGTTTGTTTCTTGTGACTAGTTTCCACAAGCCCAGGGTGACTTTCCCTTGAGACATCTCCTTTGCATACCTGTGGGATGGACTGGGCTTTGTGTTTTACTGACTGACCTTTTCTTTCTGCCCCTGCAGTTCTCCTGGAGCTGCCCGAGTCACTGGCCATCACTGGTGGCTATGCCCAGCAGTACCGAGCCGTGCAGCTGCACCTGCACTGGGGCTCCCCGTTGGGACTCGGCTCGGAGCACACCGTCAACGGCCAACGCTTCGCTGCGGAGGTACAGAGCGCTCGTGGTGGTGGGCGCATCCTCTCCTCTGGAGTCCTGTCTTGCTCCTAGCCCATGGCCCTGGTTGTCAGGGGATGAACACTGTAAGCCCTGGCCAGGATCCCTGCTCCCCCGGGCAGCTCTGCAGCAGCAGGGTTCAGTGTAGGAGGCCAGGCTTTGCTGCTGAGCCAGGCTCACGCTGCAGCCTGTGGCACAGAGGTGAGGAGGAGACCACTGTGGGCAGGGCAGCCTGTCCCTGTGCTACAGCCTGGTCCGGAGCTGATGGAGCAAGAGCTGCGGCGGTCCCTGGGCTGGGGGAGCCAGCTCCCCGGGTGGCAGTGAGCAGCCTGCTTTGGGAGCTGCAGTGACTGTTTACTCTGTACACACTGTCCTCCTGCTCTGCCAGCTCCCATCTGGTTTTATCCCTCCTTCTCTAGCTGCTGTCCTCAAACTGAGCCCAGATGTGCAGTATGACCCCCCCGGTATCTAGGGCAGAGTGCTGTTTTTCTGTCCCCAACTGGGGAACTTCTGCTGGCAGAAGTTCACACTTTCTGCTTTGTAGCAGCACGTTTTCTTGGTCCCACCAGCATATTCCCCTCCAAGGAGGGATGCTTGTCACAAGTGCATGTCCCTTCCAGCCCTTGCTTCAACAGGCTGGAGCCCTATGGGGGTGAGCACCTCCTGGAGGTGCCCATCCTGCACTGGGATTACATGTTTCCCTTCCAGATCCATGTGGTCCACTACAACACCAAGTATGACAGCTTTCAGGAGGCGATGGTCCACCCAGATGGCCTGGCTGTACTGGGAGCCTTCCTGGAGGTAAGTCCCATAGCTTAGCTCTGGGTGAGAAGGGATAGGAGCAGGGGGAGGGTGGACTGGGGTGGGTAGAGTCAGGGACAGTTTTGGGGACTGGCAAAGGTGCAAATGCTTCTGGCAGAAGGTGAGAGAGGGGGCAGTCCAGAGGGCAGAGCAGCCCTGATAGGAGGAAGGGGTCACTGGGACAGGGTGTCTCTCACAGGGAGTGATACCTCACAGAATCACAGAATTGCCCAGATTGGAAAAGACCTTTAAGATCATCAAGTCCAATCATTAACCTCACACTGACAAGTCCCCGACTAAACCCTGTCCCTCAGCCCTATGTCTACACGACTCTTCAATCCCTCCAGGGATGGGGACTCCACCACTGGCCTTGGCCGACCTGTTCCAATTCCTGAGAACCCTTTCAGGAGAGAAATTCTTCCTCATATCCAATCTAAACTGCCCCTGGTGCAACTGGAGGTCATTTCCTCTTGTCCTGTCACCTGTTCCTTGGTTGAACAGACCCACCCCCACCTCTCTCCACCCTCCTTTCAGGCAGTTGTAGAGAGCCATGAGGTCTCCCTTCAGCCTCCTTTTCTCCAGGCTCAACAACCCCAGTTCCCTCAGCTGTCCCTGCTGGCACTGCCATCACCAGCCAGTCTCCGTTCAGCCCTTGTCCTTGTCATTACTGGGGGGTCTCTGTGTTGCAGGTTGGGCCAAGGGAGAACCCATACTATCAGGAAATACTCGAGCATCTGTACAAAATCCAAAGAGAAGGTAAGGCCCTGTCCCACCTAGTACTTGTCTCGGGGTTGCAGCCCAGCAGAGAAGCCGGCTGGATGCAGAGAAAGGCTGCAGCAGGCGTTTGCTGTAGGTGTGTGAGCAGGGGAGCACTGCATGGCTGGTACAGAAACAGCTCTCCAAGGTGCCTTCTGCTCACACGTGCCCTTTCCTTGCCTCTAGGACAAACCCACTGCTCTTTCTCCAGTGCACCAGTGTGGACCCTGACACATGCAGTGCCAGGCTGCCCATGATCTCCGTGCTTGTCCTGCCTGTCGTCCTCCAAAGGGTTGCCCTGTTCTCACTCCCATGGTATTTCTTCTCCCAGGTGAGGAAGTCTTGGTGCCTGGATTCAACATTGCAGGTCTGCTGCCTGCCAATCTGAAACTCTACTTCCACTACAACGGTTCTCTCACCACTCCTCCCTGCTACCAGACAGTGAAGTGGACAATCTTCAACCAGACCATGGTGCTCTCTCATGACCAGGTCTGTCAGGGCAATGAGCTCCTTGCTGGGTCTTGCCGAGCCTCTCCCTGCCAGCGTGCCCCGTCCCTGGGGCTCACCTGGCTCCCGAAGGCAGGATGCACCCTGCTCTGCTCACACCTTTCTCCTTCCAGATGCTGATGCTAGCGATGAGCCTGAGAAACGACGACAACCAACCTCTGGAGAACAATTACCGGCTGGTGCAGGGCCTGCATGGGCGACGGGTGCTGGCGAGTTTCCAGACCACCCTCTTTTCATCGAAGCAGCTGCCTTCTGGTAAGGAGTGTGTGAGCGTGCTCGGGCTGCACCCAGCTGCAGGGATGCAGAGACAGGGTGAGGAGCAGGAGTCAAGGCTTTGCACCTCTTATAAAAATGCAGTATTTGCATGGGCTAGCCCTGCCCGGCAGGTGACTTACAGCAGCACTGGTCTTGCGGTCCTGTTCTCCCTCATTTCTGTGTTTCTCTCACCCTGCCTGGGGAAGATTGGTTTCTGGGAACTATTTTATCCTTAATCTTGCAGAAATAACAGTAGCATGACTACAGGATCTATGGTCAAGAGCAAACAGCCAGGTGCTAGCATCCCAGCTAGTTTCTTCATCCCCAAACGCAATAGCTAAATTCAGTAGTAGCTGCAGAGGTACAGGCTTGCAGCGAGCACCCCACTGCCAAACCCTGCAGGGAGGGCAGCGCAGGGCACCCCTCCTGAAGGCTGAGCAATGTGAGCAAGGCCAGCACCCATCCTGGCTGGGCACACAGTCCCCTGCCTGAGGCAACCCCATCTGCCCGTCCTCAGTTTGTCCTCGAAAGCCATTCTTACATTGGTGGTTTCCAGCGATGAGTAGAAATTCCTGTTAATCCTCAGGTGTGACTATCGCTCTACATCACTGAACTCTTGCTGTTTTCTGAGGTCACCGGGGTTTTTCTGTCCAACATCTTGTTCCTTTTCTGTTTTGATAGCATTTCCTACACCTTGTGTCAAGGTGACTAATAGAAAACAGCACACAGGCTTGGTCACAGGCCCTTGGGCAATGCCTGGGTAACCACACACCACGGTGCAAGGCACTTCCCTTCACCATCCCACCTGCAGCCAGCTCACTAACGGCTGCAAGGCTTTTAATCACCATGGTCTTCAGCCTGGCTAGCAGTTTCCCATGTGGCACCACATCAAATGCTTCACTGAAGTTGGGAGAGATAAAATCTACCGCATTTTCTTTGTCTAGAATATCACTTATCAAAGAAGGATATCAGGTTAGGCTGGCATGCTCTATCTTTGGTAAACCTGTTAGATATTTTATCATATTTTCCATTTACCTCCAAGCCTTTATTTTACCACTTTCTTGTAGAAGCTGTTCCAAAGCCTCCAGCCATTGAGGCTGAGACAAGGGGGGAGTTGCCCAGCTCACAGTTGTTGTTTTGTTTTTTTTTTTCCTTTCCTTATTTGCTATTTCTATCCAACAACCCCCACTTCACAAAGCCACAAAGCCCTTGTTCCTGGAGTGCCAGGATGCTGTTAGAGTACTCCCGGATGAGCTTACTGGTCCTGTGCTTTGCACCCATGGGGTTGTTGGGGTTTTTCTCCCCACCTTGGTGCTGCTAACTGCCTGCTTTTTAGCCCTGGGGCTGCTGAGTGCTGAGGGGTCACACCTTGCTTTGCTTGCAGCTGCACCTCCCGTGCCCATGCTTGTTGATCTTTTCCCAGTCACCCCCAGTTCAGGAGAGCTGGTCCTGCCCCCGGCTGCTGGGCGAAGGTGACAGCCTCTCCGCAGCCACCACGCAGCTGGATAAAGCCCACAGATAGTGCCACTCTGTGCACGATACCTGAGCTGGGTACAAATGATAGTACAGCTGTTTAAAAGCTGCTCTGTAACGCCAGGTAAATATTTGCCTGGCACAGCTCCTGCCCAGCACACAGGGCCACCGAGCCATCCCCATGCGGGTGCCCAGCCGATGGCAGCCAGCTCCCCCCTCCCAGGGAGCTGCTCACCATCCCAATGCAGGCAACTGTTCCCAGGGTTGCTGCCTGCTGGGGTCACCCCATGCCCCTCTCCAGGGTCTCCTGTGGGGTTTGCTGCAGTCACAGGGTGCTGTGATGCTCAGCACCATGCCTACCTGCTTCCCAGGCCATGGGGGAAGTTTCTGGCTGGGATGAGCAAGGCTTTTGTGTGGGCTGTGGTTCAGAGATCCTTTTGCTTTGGTTTTTTTTTTGTTTTTCCCCTTTCCCTCAATACTTCTGATGGGGTGTCAGGGTTAGGCTTCTTGCAGCAAGATGCTGTGAGCTGCTGGGATCCGTCAGGCAGTTCTCCCCTGCCTGCTCATGGGTGATGGGGAGTCTTACAGGCAGCTAGGCTTTGGCAGCGTGGCCTGAAGCTCTGCAGGCTTGATGCTTCCCTCCCACAAAATCTTGGGCAACCTCTTGACTGTGCTGTCTCTCTTGCAGGTAGTGACAGCTCAGCAGGAGCAGGTACGTGAGGGGCCTGAAGGAGGGGAAGGTGGCTGGGGGAGGGTGTATCTGCCTGGGTAGGGGGGTCATGGCAGTCCTGTGCTGGGCTGGGGGGGCAGGCAGCCACAGTGGGTTTGCAGGGCTGCCCTAGGGTCCATGCAGCTGGCTCTCATCCTCTCATCTTTGTCTCCTTTGCAGAAGGACACTCCAGCTCATTTCACGCAGGTAAGTGTGCTCAGCCGAGGCTGCTGCCTTCATGTCCCCTTTGCATTTGGGCTACCAGCCTGCTCCAGCCTTGCCCCATCTCTCTTGGCCAGTAGCCACAAGGAACCACCCCCAGGTGTAACGTGCCTGTGTTTGGCTTGCAGGGGATGTGCTGGCCGTGCTCTTCGGGGTGCTCTTTGCCATCACGGCGCTGGCTTTCCTGCTGTACATCTACAAGCACCGCAGCCAGAACGCACGGTGAGCAACAGGGAGCTGCAGGAGGAGGGGGCTTGGAATTCCAGGGAATTAGAAGGAGGGTTAAGAGTGGTCTGTCAGGCAGCGGGATGGCTTAGCAAGGACCCTCTACCTGCTCTAACATTCCCTTGCTTCCTCCCCTACCAGGCTGGACTCACCGACCAAATCCAAGGTCATCTACACAGCAGCCACCACAGAGAACACCGCGTGATCCCCACGCCTCCATGGTGGTCCCAGCCCCACTGGTGCAGCCTGCCACCCCACCTCCCCTCACTCCCACCCTGGGCCGAGGGAGGTCCAGTGCTCCAGCATCCCTCACCTGCACCATCTGCCCACATGGACTGTTTGCCTGGGGCAAATATCTACCCCAGCAGATATTTTTGTTATAAAAAAAGTTTAAAAACATATTAAAAAAAAAAGAGTAAAAGCCTCCCATGTTGCCAGCCTTCTCTGCTGTCCTTGTGAGAAGCTATGGGGCAGGAAGGGCCACCGGTGGAGCTGGACCCACACGGGAGAGAGGTGCACAAGGAACCCTTCCTGACAAGCAGAGACAGCCCTGGCCTGTGTACCCTGGGCAGAGCTCCAGAGCAAGCAGCACAGGGCTTGCTGCACAGCCAGGCCCTGCCCTCCATCGTCCTGGGACTTCTTCCTCCTCTTATTTGTGCAAAGTGTTGGAAAAACATAGCTGCGGCTCAGTAGGGCCGGAGCAAAGCAGAGCTGAGGGTGGCAGAGCCACTGCTTCCTCGCTGGCCAGCCCCCACCCAGCTCCCCTCTGGCTCTACCATAGCTGGAGCGTCCCAGATCCACAGCTGCCTCCCACCTTTCCTGGTGGGAGCTCCAGAGAGCTCTACAGCCGTGCCAAAATCAGGAGAAGCAGGCCAGGTCCAGGAGAGGGGAGGAACCTGCAGGTCTCCATCTCTCAGCAGCCTCCACCCCAAAGCAGTAAAACTGAAGCCCAGCCCCTGTTAGGATGGACAGAGCAGGAGCAAGACCTCCAGTTAACTGGGGTCTGCAACTGCCAGACCCTCCCCACCCCCTCACAAGCCCCTGCCACCCTGAACAGGGTGCTTGCACACAGCCTTACTTG
The DNA here is from genome assembly GCF_000700745.2 of Antrostomus carolinensis. Classification (NCBI taxonomy): domain Eukaryota; kingdom Metazoa; phylum Chordata; class Aves; order Caprimulgiformes; family Caprimulgidae; genus Antrostomus; species Antrostomus carolinensis. Next base: position 7,300 of record NW_010330044.1, read on the forward strand.
CCTGTGGTACTTCTTTTTATTGGTACAAAAGCCCATTGTGGATAAAACTGCCTTCTCAGCCCTGAGACTGGTGGCAGTTTCTCCCTCCCAGCCCTGTGGCACAACACCAGGGCTGATGCGTGCCTGAAAATCCCCCTCCAAATGCAGGAGAGGGCAATGATCCCCTGGAATGGCCCCTTGAACCCCTTCCCCAAGCTGTGCTGGCACCAGCTGTGAGGCTGCATCTCCTCCCGAGCCCCCCACCACCCTCCATGTCCACTGGGTTCTTTGGGTGCCATCTTATCCCCATTCTACTCCTGTCCCCAGGTGCTGTTGGTCCCCTTGGATCCCCCAGCACCATCCTTCCTGCATCAGGAAGCTGGGTCACTGCAGCTACTGCAGTCCAGTGCCAGGGCCGCAGCTCCCAGGGCAGCGAGGCTGGGCAAAGAGGCAGAGAAAGCACCACAGCTGTGAGCCCCGACCCAGAGCGTGGCAGCGCTTTGCAAAGCCACTTCCTCCACCCAGCAGTGAGGAAGTGATGTGCCCTCCCTGTCCCCAGCACAGGGGGTGGCACATCTTCTACAGCAGGGGGAGAAGCGATGGGTTTCTTTGGGCTCAGGCCTCTGTCAGTCCAAGGTAGCATCCTTCCCAGGCAGGCTAATTCCGGCTCTGCTCACAGCAGGGCCACCAAAACTGAGCTGTTCTCCAGAGGCTCCCAAAGGGGTGTAGGAGTGAGCCAGTCCCAGCCACACCAGTCAGCTGGCTGCTACAGCTGGGACCCAGTGCCTGCCCTGCTGGGACTGGCCGGGGTCCCCTAGTCCAGGAGAAAAGATATTGCAGAGAAGGTAACGGCTGCTCTTGCTGCCAGGACAGAGGGGAGGGCAGGGGTGGCTGGGGACAGGAACATCCTGTGGGGCCTCAGGATCCTGGCTGGGGGCTGGCTCTGCTCTGTAGACCTGTTGGAACCAAGAGAAGAGCGAGTCAGTTTTCACCAGACTCCTTACACCATCCACTTCCCCCAGGAGAGGCAACAACCCCACCACAACCTGAAACTCAGCTTCTTCTCTAGTCTGCCAGCCAAGGGGATGATGCCCTTATGCCAGCCCTGGGGACAATGGTGAGGCTGCACCTCAAGTCCTGTGTTCAGTTCTGGGCCCCTCAATCCAAGAAGGACGTGGAGGTGCTGGAGCCTGTCCAGAGAAGGGCAACAGAGCTGGGGAAGGGTCTGGAGCACAAGTGTGATGAGCAGCAGCTGAGGGAACTGGGGTTGTTGAGCCTGGAGAAAAGGAGGCTGAGGGGAGACCTCATGGCTCTCTACAACTGCCTGAGAGGAGGGTGGAGAGAGGTGGGGGTGGGTCTGTTCAACCAAGGAACAGGTGACAGGACAAGAGGAAATCACCTCAAGTTGCACCAGGGGCGGTTTAGATTGGATATGAGGAAGAATTTCTTCACTGAAAGGGTTCTCAGGCATTGGCAGGGGTTGCCCAGGGCAGTGGTGGAGTCCCCAGTCCCCATCCCTGGAGGGATTTCAGAGTCATGTAGACACAGTGCTGAGGGACAGGGTTTAGTTGGGGACTTGTCAGTGTGAGGTTAATGATTGGACTTGATGATCTTAAAGGTCTTTTCCAATCTGGGCAATTCTGTGATTCTGTGACACCTTCTCCTGATCCCAACACCTGTCCTGGTACCCAGAAGGACCCATAAGGTCCCCCATCCCCTTTATGGAGCAGGACTTACAGAGCAGAAAGCGCCGCAGGTTCTGGGCAGATCCCCCCGAGAGCAGGTAAGCCCAGACAGCAGCAGTGGCCATCAGCAGATAGGAGGGCACCAGGCTGCCCACGTACAGGGGGTTGCAAAATGTCTGGGGAGAGAGACGGGAGAGGGGTGAGCAGGCAGGAGAGGACAGGGACAGGATGGGTGGCAGTATCACTGCCTCGATGAGTGGAGCAGGACAGGGGATACCAGCTCCAGGATTCAGTTTGTGAAGGGCCAGCTGCAAGTTCCCCGACCCAACTGCTTCACTAGTGCCAAAGGCTGTTCCCCTCTCGGCACAGGGACAAGCACGCAGGACAGCTGTCCCCAAAGACAGGTCCCAGCACAGAGCTCTGCTCCCAGCTACTCACCGACCCTGAAACAGCAAGGTGCATGACAACAACCGCTGTGATCTCCCACCAGCGCCGATGCTCACAGCCGTGGAAGAAGAGGATCCCCCAGAAGGTGTGAAGGAAAATCAGCACCATGGTCATAAAAGCTGCAGGGAGCAACAGAAGGGTGTCACCAGGGAACCACCCGCCCTAACCTGGCCTTCAGGCTCCAGGAGGGATGGAGAGGAGTGGGGAAGGGGAGTAGGGGTATTGTTGGGCCAGACTTGGAGGTGCTGGGGCAGACCCCAGGTATAGGAGGGATGGGGGAGAAGAGCAGGGAGGGTCACAGGGGACAGAAAGGGTTTGGCACAGAAAGGTGTGATAGGGAACTGTAAGGGTATCAGGTGGGTAGAGGGTGTAGCATAGAGGTGACAGCACTGGGGAGACTCCAGCCCCTTCAGGCCACCCACCTCTGCAAAAGGTGCTGGTCACTCACCTGAGGTCAGGAAGTAGAGCTGTGAATCCCCGTGGATGCCCACAGTGCCGGGCCCTAACGCATCTGCCAGGAGATTGATCATGGAGAAGGCGCCACTCATGAGTCCAAAGCCCACACCAGCCACTGTGGGGACAGGGACACTGTCAGGCCCTGAGCCACCCAGAGCCACCTCAGGCACCTCCCAGCCAGCTTTGGCAGGAGAAACCTCCCTTTCTTCCCAGCACCATGCCCAGCCCTGCTCGGGCTTGCCCCTGGCCGCAGGGTCAGGGTGCTCTGCTCTGCACAGCACTCACCATATGCCATTTGCTGGATGGAGATGGGGGAGCAGCCGTCCTCGCTGAGGGCCACCAGCCCCTCGATGGCCTTCCTGTGGGGTGAGAGCACACTGGAGCCTGGCACAGCCTGCCCACCTCCCAAGGCATGCTGCAGCACCAGGGTGGAGCAGAACAGACTGTGGTCTCACTCTGCACCATCCCACCCTCCTGGTAACCTTCCCATGACTGAGCTGCAACACCCACCATGGAGAACATCCACGTGACCGCCCTGAACCACCGGACAAACCACGCATGTGAAAACCACGTGAAGTCACACAGACAGATTTTCCACAGATAATGTGAGTGCCAGACAGCCCCGCAGAGCAGGGCTGGGGTGAGCAGGACATCACATGCAACGCAAGCAGCCCCAGTGCAGCCATGGGAGGCACATGCCGGGAGGATGTACCTGATCTCCAGGTTTATACTCTTAGAAGACATTGGAAAAAAAAATGGAGGGGGTGCAGGGAAGAGTTCAAAGAGTTAGAAAAATTATTTGGGGAGAGAAAATTGGAGAGGTAGGCTTAAAATTTTTATCAGCTAGAGGTGCAGTGGGTGAGGAGGACCCCAGACAGCTCCTCAGCCCGGGGAGGAGAGCAGCGCTTGCGACCAGAGGCGGTGGTTGTGTTGGAGGCCGCTCCGTGGAGCTCTGCTACCCTCTGCCTGCCCGCCTCCGGCAGCGCCCTGCTGCAGGGAGCCCTGTGAGCCTGCCCACCCCACCTTCCCCAGCACCCAAAACCACCTCCAGGCTGTCCCCAAGCACTGGAACAGGCTGCCCAGGGAGGGTGTGGAGTCTCCTTCTCGGGAGACATTCAAAACCCACCTGGGCACCTTTCTATGTGATCTCATTTAGGTTCCTGCTCCAGCAGGGGGATTGGACTGGATGATCTTTTGAGGTCCCTTCCAATCCCTGACATTCTGTGATTCTGTGTGTCCCTGCTCACACAAAACCATCCCTAATTGAGGAACAAGACTTGCCAGGAGGGGAGGGCAGACCCCTAACCCTTCTCTGCCCCCCATGCACCAAAGGGAGCATTTCCTGGTGCCTGGTGTCCCCCCTGAGCTGCAAGGGCACTGCTGGCGCTTGTCACCACGGCAAAGAGGATGCGACAGCTCCTGCAGCAGCCCAAACCCACAGCCTACCTGTCCTGAATGCAGGGAGATGCTACCAGCCATATCAGCCCTGGCTCCTCCAGACCTTAGGGCCATCCTGCTCCACCACCTGAGACCCACTCGAGGTCAACATCCCAACACAGGTACCACCTGTGTGCTCCCCACAAGGACCACGCTTGGCATCCCTCCCCCCTCCCCCCACAGCCCAGGAGCTCCCAGCTGAAATCTGGCACCCACCATGACCGGGAGGATGGGAGGACCACCCAGCAGGGCGGGAGATGTCCTTACCTGAGGAGCTTGTAGTAGAGGAAGCGGAAGGCCTCCTGCAGCAGCACAGAGAACATCACCCCAAATATCAAGAGCCCCTTCTGCAAGGGCTCATCCCGGGGGTCGCTGGCTTTAACGGCGATAAACCAGATGAGGGAGGAGAGCAGCAGCGACACCAGCCAGAAGAAAGCCCTGCAGGAGAGACAGAGAGAGACAGAGCGCCTGCTGGCACCAGCGCTGCGCCAGGACCGGTGCCGGGACCGGTGCCGTTGGCCTGCAGCCCCCTGTGCTGGTATCGACACCGGCAGCCAGGCCCCAGCCTTGCCCACCCTTCTCCCAGCACCATTCCAGTAGCAGTGCTGGGCAGGTGGTGCCTGTACTGGTACCACTGCTGTCCCAGCGCTCCTCCTCCTCCACTGGTCACTGGAACGGGCACCAGTGCTCCCGCTGTGCCCACACCAGTACCAGTGCCAGCACCAGTAACACTCACATCCACACCAGTAACAGTGCCAGTATCAGGTTCACATCCACACCAGTAACAGTGCTAGCACCAGTAACACTCACATCCACACCAGTAACAGTGCCAGTACCACGTTCTCCTGATCCCACACTGGTGCTGGTACCAGTTGCACGCAGGCACCAGTACCACTAACAACCCTGCACCAGCACTGGTACCAGTGCCCCCCCCATCCCCTGCCATTACCCACACCAGTGTCCTCCCCATCACGCCCACGGTGACCACAACGGAACACCAGTACAACACCAGTACAACACCAGTACTGGTGGCCTTGTTGTGCAGAGAATGGCACCAGTACAAGTGCCATTACTGGTGCCCCGTCCTGCCCACGGCGGTACCAGTAGAAGTACCAGTGTCCCTGAGTGCCAGCCCCAGTAACCCTCACATCCACACCAGTAACAGTGCCAGTACCACGTTCTCCTGATCCCACACTGGTGCTGGTACCAGTTGCACGCAGGCACCAGTACCACTAACAACCCTGCACCAGCACTGGTACCAGTGCCCCCCCCATCCCCTGCCATTACCCACACCAGTGTCCTCCCCATCACGCCCACGGTGACCACAACGGAACACCAGTACAACACCAGTACAACACCAGTACTGGTGGCCTTGTTGTGCAGAGAATGGCACCAGTACAAGTGCCATTACTGGTGCCCCGTCCTGCCCACGGCGGTACCAGTAGAAGTACCAGTGTCCCTGTTGCTCTTGCAGTGGTACCAGTATAAGCAGGGATACTGGTGTCCCTGTCACACTCACCAGTATGAGCACAGTACTGGTGCTCCTTTCATGACCATGACCACCAGTATGAGCACTGGTGTCCCTAACGTGCCCATGACTGTTCCAGTAAGAGAAACAATACTGGTGTCCCTGTCATGGGAACAACAGCACCAGTACGAATACTGGTACCGGTGCTCCTCTCACACCCACAATGGCACCAGTACTGGTGCCCACATTGTGCCTGCACCAGCACCAATCACGTCCCTGTCACACCCACACTGGTACCAGTGCTC
>NW_010330045.1:0-1022 GCF_000700745.2 Antrostomus carolinensis
CCACTTTAAATCCTGTGGAGCTCGGCACGAGATGTATTCTAACATGATTGACAGCAGTCGAGCAAGTTAACTCCAGTTGTTGGGATCTACAGGATCTACAGGATACTCCCCTTGTTTGATACTGCAGATCGAGCTGCAAAAGAAGCAGCTCTGAAAAAGCCAAATGTGGAAGGCGCCCTGATTCCAGGATGTCATCTGGATTTATTTCCACCTTGATTTACAGAGAAGGAAAATGAATTAGTTGAACAATTGGACTGTACTAAAATCGAACGGGGATGTTGGATTACGCTTTTAAAACAGCTCCTGCTCCCTGAAAGAACAGTGGAATTTGTACTGAAGAAATTGCGCCAAGAAACACACCAGTCCTTGCTGCAAGAAAATGTTACAGGACCAAAGATGCCAAGTGCTGCAGACACAGTATTGGAGAAATGTCCAACGTGCTGGGCTAATGATGTAAAAGTGAAAAGACAAGGTGGGGAGGGGGAGGGGGGAATATAAAACGAGGAATAGTGCCTGGGGAATGCTGGCAAATAGATTTCTTCAGAGTTGCCTAGATGTAACCAATAGAAGTATTTGTTGGGTTTGGTAGATACTTTTTCTGGTTGGCCTGAAGCTTTCCCCTGTGGCACCAAGAAGGTGAGAGGAGTAATTAAGGTACTGTTAAAATAAATAATTCCTAGATGTGGTATTCCAGAAGGGAGTATTTTCTGACAATGGATCTAATTTCAGAGCAGAAGTGGCTGGTATGTGGAGTATCAAAAATGTTAGTTTGGGGGATCTCCACACTCCATAGAGACCTCAGTCTGGTGGTGGAGTGAACGAATCGGACTCTTGAAGAGGTACATCTCAAAGTTACATTGAGCAGCTCACCTCAGATGGGTAGAATACCCTTTAGCCCTATGGAAAATTAGGGTAACTCCAAGAATTGGGGAAGAAAGAAATTTCCTTTTGAAATAACGTGTGGAAAACCACAGCCTACTAATGCAGTCATAATAAAATGGGTCAAATGCATGTTAAAGGAC
>NW_010330046.1:0-16752 GCF_000700745.2 Antrostomus carolinensis
CCAATCCAAACCATTCTATGATTCTATATACGTACAAAGAGCTAGCTACAGAAAAACACTTAAGATCTTTATTTTTTCCACAGGAATCCAGGTATTGTCTTGCAGTGCTCTAAGAGAACGGATATTCTCATGCCTAAAGAAAACACATTAGACTTGCTAAGATTTTCCCAAGCCAACCAAGTTCACTGAAACAACTAACTTAAAAAAAAAAAAAAAAAAAAAAAAGCCGCTTTAGACCAGTTATTATTTTCTTCAGATATGTGACAGTTAAAGCTAATTCCAGCTATGTTTATGTAGAACAGGTACAGAAAGCCAGCTTAGCAAGTTAAGACTGCTACATATTGTATTCTACTACATTAAACTAACTGTTTTTTTTTTTTTCTTGTTCAGCACATTACCTTTTGTTAATTCCTAAGACTAAAAGCAGTTCAGTACTAACAAATCCCCACAGCACTCACTGAAGGTTGACTTTCAAAACACACATGAAGACTCTAGACAAGAATTAATCAATGTGTTTGGGAGAAAACCTGGTTCTAACATTTCTTAAAACTGTATGTCTTCCAAGAGAAATATTTGTTAAACTTTGGGCTGTGCATCTGTATACTGTAGCTGAAAGAAAACATGGAACTTGGAAAAAAAAAATACTGACTTTTTCCCCCTTCTCTTCTTCAGCACAAAGATCAAATCAAATGCTACTTCAAGATCCAAACAACCTTCTCCTTATTTAGTCCAGAAACTAAATCAGACAATGAAAACAGAGACAAAACGATTCTTTGAATGATTGCTGATTTAATTTTTCCCTTATTATTTCAGTGCTCTAACTGTTTTCCATTCAGCATGGACCCTGTCTTCACACCAGCAGTACTACCTTTGGATATTCTAAGGCGTCAGGTAAGTTCTCCTGCCACTGACAGCACAAAACTCATCTGGAAACCTGCGCACAGCATGGGGAGGATAGGGTCCAAGCAAAATCTGTAGAGAGCCAAGGGAATGACAAGGAGACTGCCTGCAGCACAAAGGACGACTATTTGTACATCTTAATGCTTTATACACATAGTCACATGAGGGTAAGAGCTATCCTTGGTTACAGCCCTACAGTTATGCCAGAGAATGGAGATACATATATAAAACAAAGCAGAATTTGTCTCAGTTTACTTACAGTAGAGATAAAAAAAGAAACCTTGATTGTCTACATCCAAACTGTAAGGATACAAAATGTTCTAGCAGTTGTAAAATACTAACCTCTAAAACTTCATTCCACTCATTGTTTTGTTTATTAAGGGGTCAAGAGATAACAGACACTTTAAAAAAAGCTTTCCTTAAAAAATTCAAGTCACAGCCCATGATCTCAAATCTCTTCTGTCCTCTTTGGTTTCCCAAGCACCTCTGCTTGTATTTAAACACTACATAATTCATTTTAACTTAGCCTTATCAAGTTGCTGAATAAGGATGTGAAATTCAGCTGGCTCTAAGTTGAAAAAATATATTCAGTGTCTCCTTAGTGCTGCTGTCACTGATTTAGCTGTTCCCATGGTAAACTTAAATACCACCACGGGAAGCTGTATCACCTATCAATTCACAAGCTGGAAAGTGTGGTGTATGGCGATTTGATTTAACAGATCCCAGACCTGTCTGGCTGAAGGATGTGGCAGTTGAGAGCTGGAGGCTGGATTTATTTCCTTTTTTTTTTGCCTCCTCCTTTTCTTTTTTTTATAAACTTGTATAATCTCCAGAATAAGACATATGGAAGCATTTCCAAGTTGGTTCCAAAGAGATTTTGATTTCCCACTTACTTTCTCTAAGTGTGAATTACCTAGGAAGGTGTCAGAAGTTCCTCGAAAAAATCCTTTCAACACTGCTTGTCTCTAGAAAAAGAACTTCTAGAGAAAAGCTCCTACTTTTTTTTTTTTCTTCCCCCTTTAACAATTTTGACAGCTTTGTAGCTGGAGCCTCTGAATTGACTACACATATGACACATCACAGCCCTCATGAATTAGTTTTTTTACAATCATTACAATTAAGAAAAAAAATAAGCTTCCTTGTTAATAAGGAGACAAAAACACCCTAAGAAAGAGATCATCCCCCAGACTAGAAAGATTTTACCCTGAGAAACTGCATGGGTAAGAGTGAATGTCTCCCATGAAACCTCTTCCTTTAGTAAATACTTAGCAAAATTTAAATATATTCTTACATGTTGAAAAGATTTCTCTAAATGTCTTTTCTTTAATAAGATGTCATAGCCAAATAAAAATACGTAATGCATTTTGAGAAATAAAGACTGAAAAAGCCAATTTAAAAAGCTAATTCAGACTAAACAAAGCCATGTTTATAGTCTGCCCTTTTCTTTATTCCACACCCAGAAAAACAGCAACCAAAAGTTTTTAATAACAAAGAAAAAAAAAAAACATATAAAGATTGTTTTTAACAAGCAGAAAAGAATTGCAAGGAAACAGAAGCATAGCATTTCAAGATTTGAGTACTCCAAAAATCCCTTAAAATAAAACTCTTTGCTGCTAGTCCTCAAGTCATTATAAAGCTCCCAGTAACACCTCATCCAATACAGGAAATCAAATCTTTCTTTTCTGTGTACCTGGAACACTCCTTGAATTTGAAAATATCACACAGTGAACCCAAACCAGTCAAATGCAATGAGTGAGTCTGTGATCCTGCATTTTTGGAATCACCATTACAAACTTATGTTAGAAAGTGCAGATTTTATATGATAGTGAAACTGCCTGAACTCAGCTCCATTAAATGTTCTTAAATCCTATATCCCAAACCAGAGGTATTCAGAATAGCTGCCTATATTTAGGAACTTGGACCACCACGTCCATCCTGCAGAATCAGTTTCCTTATTCTTCTACATGCAAGAATATAATCTTAGTACAGACAACACCTCTCATTTCATGATGGGAAAAGAGTCATAGAAATGGGCCAAGAAAATTAGATGTAGCTAAGCGATTTTCAGTCAGCCCACACAGAACATTAGGAAGAAGAAAACATTCCTCTGAGCAAGCAGAGAAATTATTAGCAGCATCTAAACTTATTTAAAATAATTATTCCAGCATCTATTCCAGGAAGCAATACAAATTACACTTGTCCCTTAGATAGAAAGACAGACACAAAATCATGAATATGATCCTCCCTCTGCATTGTATTTATCTTTACCAGAAGCAAGGAAAACACAATAGAAATTATTCCTGGAAACTAAGGGCAAAAATAAATCTTAGTTTAAGAGAGGCCATTTTAAACATTATGATTATTGTGCCAGAGCTGCGGGTTTGATGAAAATGGATTGTAAGTGATTTAGAAAGATGTAGAAAGCTGCATCAGAAATTAAAAGTAGTAAGATCTCATTTGTCCATTGAATACACAGAGATCAGCAAATCATTGCTGCCCACCGTCAGCAATGAAAGCAACGTGCAGCTCTACCGGTGCACCACAAGCACTTTTTGAGTCACACTTTCCAGAACATGGAACCATCAAAATAAGCTGACCTAGGCATTTGCAAGTTTTTAACCTAATGAGGAGATCATGAGATGCAAGAAGCACTTGGCTTCAGAGCAGTGAAAACCTCTAGTTTTATTTGTACCACATATTTCCCTCCCTTTTCATTCCCATGATCTGGAACTTGATGCTGACTTTTCAGAATATTACCTGTCTGGTCACACATGCAACATGAGAGTGAATTCCTACCCATAGCTACTGAAACATTACTGATAAGTTGCCCTTTTTAACATGGAGTTATAACACTGGTCTCAAGGTAGGAACTATTTCAACCTACCACTCCACTCTTTCAGGAGTGCTACCTTTAAAATGACTGTTGGCTACGTGCCAAAATATAATCGTCCTGATGAGAGACCAACGCTGATAAATTGCTGGGAGTTCTGAATTACATCGCTGTAAACTCACACAAATAGAGTCAACCTCTGTGCATATAAAATAAAGGTACTCAAAATAACAGTTCTTTGGACTAGGTTTTTAAGGTGTGTTAAAATAGACATTTTCCTCCTAAGTAATATGAAATAACAGGTTATATTAGACTAGGCAAATAATTACTCACTTGCTAATTTTAAAAATTTATTTATATATTTATTTACATGTAATGGTATTATTTCTTTCCTTTAAGTCTAAACTCCTGAAAAATAGCATTTCTCCTTTCATCAGTTTTTTTTCTTCTAACACTGTCAAACAGCAATTCTCCCTTTCCCACCACCCCTGGGTTTCAGAGGAACAAGAGATGGAACTGACATGGTTGGTTTCGTCTCTTCTATGACATCTTTCAAGGACTTTTTTTTTTTTTTAATACATCATCTATGGACTAATCAGAGTGACTATGCCAGCTTAAACTTTGCGAGTATAGTCCAGTAATTAAATGAATCTGTGACAGGCAAAGTGATGAAACAGCCACATAAATAAAATAAAATGTTTATACTAGAATAATGTTATTTTAAATTTCAGAATAACATACAAGTAAGGCTGATAACATCACAGCAAACAATTGCTGAGGAAGAATAAGCCAATGATTTCTCCTAATAGATCCATATACAAAAGCCAGTTGATTTATCCAGAAGTTACCCCATGCATACATTATTATTCATGTATCACAAAACCATGAAAAAATGTATTTAGAGAACACAGCCTTGCCTTCACATCCTACTTGTCTTCGTAACGAGCCTAACGTGGTTAGTAAAACAACAGCAGTGAGTGTGACTGTAGCAGTCACGTTATCTCTGAAACAGCATTTTTTTCCTGCTACATTTCAAAGGGCTTTACCCAAGAGGCACAGAGACATGGAATGACATGCCCAAGGCCACCCAGAAAACCTGTGGCTGATGACCTGTGCATGGCTCCTTCAGTACTCACCCATGATTTTCTTCCCATGATTTCTAAGCACCTAGAAACTGATACAGTGCTTAAAACTAAAATTAAAAAATCACTTCCTTGAATCCTCCTGTATGATCACTAAATAAGGACTGTTTTTTCCTGTGATTTTTTTTTTGCTCCCCATAGCAAGAAAAATACAAAGGGCATTAGCCCACGCTCATTCGCTTTAAGTTTGTATCTCTTGTTTCTGAACTACACTTTAACTCTGTACCACCTTATAACTATTTTTACAGATTCAACCACCTCCCAGTTGGGCAGAAACTGGTATCAAAAATCAGTTGCAGACAAAAGTCAGTGGAAATCTTAGAAATATCCATGACACCTAAAACAGAGGTAACAGTATCTACCAAGTACTTTTATCTATACTACATATACATAGCAGAGCTGTGTTTGTCAAAGGGCAACTAGTATCACCATATATTTAGCTAAATAAAATGACGATGGGATCCACATACATCACTTCGTTTAGTTCATAAGAAAATTATACATGTAGTAGATATACTGTAAAATTAGGCATCTTAACAAGTCTGTAATCACCATCTCTCTGGTTACCTAAGCTAATCCTGTATCCTCTTTGCCTGTCTTTTATGATTCCGACTGAACACTCGTGACAGTAAGTGTCCTTTATGCTTGGACACAAAAAGTCATAAAATTTATAAAAAACACTGTCCTATGTATTTAAAAGGCATAACAATGTTGGTTTCTCTAGAAAATGTTATTTTATTTGAAGATCATCATCAACCAAGACATAATTAAATGTCAAGTGAACATTGCTGTCTCTCTCTTACACATTGTTTTCATGAACTACAGGGTAATTCAGGCTGGAAGGTGTCTCCGGAGGTCTCTGATCCAAACCCTGTCCCAGGCAGCTCCAGCTAAAACAGGCTGCACTGGGTCTTGTCCAGTCAAAATCTAAGTATATCCAAGGTTCATATCCATTATCCTACAATTAACCTCCAAGCAGCCTCTGTTAGCTTATTTAATTTTGGCTATACAGACGATCAATGGTAAAGCCAGGACCATACCCCCCAAAAAATCTGAGTTTAGACCATTTGATCCAAAGATCACACTACAACATTTCCTCCCCAGTTTAAACTAAACAAATTTCATTTACTGTCAAGTGATCTGTAGTACAATTGTCTATGTGCAATATAAAATTTCTTAGGTAGTAGCTTCTTTTTATACCATAGAAAGGTCTTTTAGAAAAATACAAATAAAAAAGCAGAAGCTAGAGCAAGACCAATACAAGAAGCAGGGGATATTGCATAATAATTAAAGTGCTTAACACACAAAATGAATTAATGCAGGAAACAGAAGAAAACTTACTACTGCTTAAAGCTAGGACTGATACCTAAAATCTTTTGTTATCGCTTAAGGATGACCACTACGAACTTTTAAATACCTGTTTTCTTATTACGCCAGCATCCTAAAAATTAAGCCATATTCAATAAAATCTTACACAATGTGTTTTAAGGAGTTCATTACTACGGAGTCTAAATAAAAATTAGAAAGTTGGTTATAAAAACCTATTTATAGAAGTTATGATTTCACTAACATCGACTTGGCAATAACTGCCACCCCCCCCTTCCTTTTTTCCCCCTCTTATCTAGGGTTAAGAAAATAGTGCATATAAAAGCTGTCAAGATTTTTATATATAATCTACAATGTAGTAGGTAGGTAGGCAGATAGATCAATCAACTTTTTAAATTTAGTGTATCATTTACTGTGAAAGGAGGTATTTTTCAGGAGAGACAAGAGTTCAGGATTTTCCATTTTATTTTTGGTTATCACAACTTTCTAACAGATCATGATTCATTCACTAGTCTTCAAGGAAGATCAGTGCACATGAATATTTTTAAGCACAGTGCTTGCAGTTTAACATTCATTTACTGCAGTAAGATCAGTTCTCTAATGAAGTCTCAGAATTTCTGCCCATGTAATAGGCACAAGGAGCTGTGGAGAACCCTACAGCTCAAGCTGGACTCAAGTTCTGCAGAAACCAAGCTGCAAACCAGCACACGGTATCGGGATTCTCCATACTGGAGCGAACCTATGTTCCTAAATGGAGTCTTCAGCACAGGTGTGTGGATGCTTGATGCACCAAAGTAAAATTTTGGAAAGACAGGCTAAATAATTTTTACTTAATGTACATATTATGTGGCATGTTTTAATGGGCACGCGTAGGTGCATACACAGTTTAATCCAATGTCAAAAAAGAGGTAACACTGTTCTTCTGTGCCCTCTTCTCCCTGTGAAATTTATAATTACATCTGGTTTGTGGACTTTGACGAATTGCAGAAGAAAGCAAATTTACCAGGGTAGGGGCTCTCTCTTAGAAATGTCACTAATTTAAAGTCTATTTTGCAAGTGCGATATCCCTTTCATTACCACCCTCTACGTATTCTACCAAACACAGGCATAACTTTCAGGTCTCTTGTACAAAACCACGACCAAACATCCTAAGAGGTAGCAACACATAGAAGTGTTTTGTTTTCCTGTTGCAGAAAATCTATTCCTCTTAGTGCTTGAGGTTGTTCAAGACTACTTCAGTTTAGTAATGGTCCACAGACTAGTACTCTGCTTCCAATTGTTGCTGAATTACTAAGAACTGGAAGTAACATTTACAAATTTGAAGTAAGGAACTTCTGAGAAAGGCAAATTCCTGGGAAACTTGGCCTCTCTAAAAACTAGAACAATATGTTAATGTTTCACATCATAAAATATAAACAAACAAGTCAATTATTACAGCAGGAAGACTACAGGAGCTATAAAAATCCTGGGCATCTGACAATAAGAGGATTCATAATCAAGCCAAACAAACCTTCAAATGCAGCATTTCAAACATCCCATCCTTCCAGGTTCCAAGCTGAACAAACCTTTCAGTTCTAAGTGTAAACCCCATATATACTCTATAAATTGCAAAAGATCCCTGAAGGCTTTAAGCTATAATCCAACATATAATTAGAAATTTCAGGACCTAACTTTGCCTTATGACAGTAAGCAGCAACCATGACGTATTTTATCATACCCATAAATTGCACAATGTGGGGGTTTTTTAACTCATACTACTTGTTTTATGTAATTCAAGAATTTTATCCTCAGACAATCACGTAGACTCAGTTATGCTTGGTATGGAAAGTTAACACAACTGTTTTTCCAGAAAAAACATTCAAGCTAACTTTCAATTATCTAAGCGTCAATTACAACATTTCAAAAAATTATTTAATAGGCACAACAATGAGATTTCTTTGGTTTTTTTTCTTCACCTAGTCATAAATAAGGTGCCAAACTGTCTTCAAAGAATGCAACAATTTACATGGAGAGACCACCTGAGAAAAATTAAACAGAGAACAATTATATGTAAAAATATTAAATAAACTTCAAATTAACAGAAGCAGCTTAGTTTATAAATTCATTAAATTTATAGAAGCAGCTTACATAAACTGTGACATAGACACATGACAATATAAGTCATTTATTAGTCGCAGTGTTGTGCTGTCACTTGCTTTCATGGGTTTCCTTTGCAGAGTGAATTGAATGTGGAGTTTGCTTCAGAAATAGGGTCTCCAGAATGAAAAATTACATTACCCCACGGAAAAAGCTCACACCCACAAAGCATTAATGAGCATATTATTTGTTTCAGGTGACTGCAGCACCTTTTTTGTGTAGCAGAACTCACTTAAAGATTCTCTAAAGATTTGCTCCTGAACAGCTCTATGACCTAGTTTGAAGAAAATGTAAAAGGATTATATTTTTGGCTCTTTAAATCAAGGTTTTTTGGCATACAAACTTTGCTGAATCGTTTTGGCTGTAGTGCCTTTCCTTATCTGCCCAAGCAATACTCAGCAGTATGGAATTTGCTTCCAGTGCACACTGAAAGTGCCAGCACTTTGCAAAAACCATTATTTCTTTAGCGAGACATCTTTCATTGTATTTTACAAAACAATTTTGAGGCCTTTTCAATACATCCACACAATGTCCATCAGCACAGTAGAAACGTACTCAAATGCATCCAAGAAAACCTACAGAGAGGTGCGTGGGTCTATCAAAACATGACCTAAAAAACACTACACAACAGAGCTCTCTTGACTAATGCATGAATGTAAGTCCTACAGCTTCAAGCACAAAGGAATGAGCACCAAGAATCAACTGCTAAGGCTGTTTGTCTAGAGAGCTTGACTTACTGAAGGTTTCAAAATCTGCAAAATCAATTAAAAAGACTCAGGTTTTATTATTGAACGTATTCTAACTATGTTAACAGCATAAGGCAGATGACTGAGCCTCAGTGTTAACACTCAGTAGAGTTAACAAAAAAAGAGCTAAGCAATTTAATTACACCTTTCAAATCTGCCTGCACACATATACCCCATACTTCAACATTCAAACTTAGTTTCATCCCTTCTACTAAAAATATCTTTTATTACAGAGGAGTAAAAGCAAAAAGCTTATTCAGAACAGAAATTATAATTTCAGACAATGCATGGTGTGAAATGACATGTACCTTCCCATGTTAATGAGTATTTCAGTAGCAGCACGGTTTACGTAATAATCATGGGGTTTATGGCAGCTGGTTATTTTGACAAGAAATCTGAAGGAGCTGTATGAAAATAGCACGGAAAGAAGGCAAGAAAAGCAATAGGTCTGACATGCAGTTACCCTTTTACAAAGCATGCCAAGTCTGTCTTTTGTTACTTTTCATATTGAAAGTCCAATTTTGAATCCTACGAATAGACAAAAAGGAATTTGCAGCAAAAAGTCTTAAGGAATCTATCTGTATGTTTCTGCAAGTCCCTGTCCCACTGACATGGAAACTATTAAATAGGGACTGAGCATCTTCCTATTTTTTAAACAAAGCCTAACTTTTTAATACATCGTAGCAAATGGAGAAAGGTTTAATAGGCACAGTTCAACTGGTGTTGGAAACTCTAATTTCACTTTTGATTTCAGCAGGTAGGGACCAATCCTGGTCTAAAATATCAAAGACCTTTATTACTTCTTTTCAACAGAAAAAAAGGCTAAAACAAGAATACGTAATTTACAGTAAATCCCAGTAGATGAAAAGACACCATTTTACTGAATGACATGTTTTATTCTAAACATGTGTTTTGAAGTTTAATCTGTACAAACAGCAAAACATAAGTTGACAAAATCTGACCACCAGAAACAAAACTGATAGTTTATAGTCAGTTTTTATATAAACCACAACAGTGCATCTTTCCTAAAATGGTCGTTGATTCTCAACAAGATAACCACATGGTGGCAGAAGAATCAATGTCTTGCTTAGAAACTGTATTGCTCTCAGGAAAACACGCAACCTGATGGGTTTGTACTGCACAGTGAATGATTTGCCACTAATAACTATGATGAAAAACGCATTGGTTCAGTGTAACTCAACCCTCAGGGCTGATAAAGGTATGTATTTTCCCAGAGCATTCTAGCTTCTGTAAACTGAATTGCTACTTCATAGACTGAAAGTTTGTACAACTGGAAACTTCAATTTAAAATAAAATCAGATTATTTTATATCTAATTGTTAATAAAGTTTCAGGGAAAAACCCCAAACCATCATTGTAATGCCACATTCAGTTTAAAATTTTGGAAGAACTCCCATTTGAAAACACAGTACAAAAAACAGCATTTACTGAAAAATTTATATACACATCCATAAATTTAAGAATTTCTTTAGGACTCTCAAAACAGATCGCTAATGAGATTAATAAACAGAGGCCCCTTACTACCAGCCTGTTTTACTTTTCTCTCCTCATTATAGCAAGACCCTTCTAGAACCGAAAGTATTTTGCCCTGTAGCAGCCAGGAAGAGCTTGGGCCCCTCGGAGCCAGCAGCCGGAGCAGAGCAGGGGCTGAAATCCGGGGCCGGGGCCAGAGCCCGCACAGCCCCATCCTGCAGGAGCCGTCCCCGCACGGCTGCTCCGGCACCGCTCAGCATCAGGGCAGCAACCGGCACCCGCACCTGCACAGCCAAAGGAGCTGTTCCCTCCCCTGCACTCCTGCACAATCCTGCCACAAAAGCTGAAAAACAATTAACCTGCTAACCCCAAAGGATGATTCCTGAATAAGCCCACAAGCTTCACCAGCAAGAAAACAGGCAGAAAATGTACTGAAGCAAAGCTCCAGAGAATACATGCTGCAAAAGTTCTAAAATATGTAAGTATTTATTTCATGAATTGAAACAAATTATTCTCTTTTGCAACCAAAACCAAGGAGCCAACTAAAGTGATCTTGTAACCTTTTTATACAGCTCACCAAATGTAGCTGCTACTATTTATAACTTCAAATAATGACACATAATACTTTCGCCTCTCAACAGCGATTTCTCTTTTCTCTTCCTTGGCATTTACTGACGAAACTGAAAATGCCCTCAGCTAGGCTGCAGGAAAATAAAAGAACGAATGACAACAGAAGTAGATCCCACAATGAATTATATTGACAATTCCTTGTCATATTTATAGATATTAGGCAAGTCTAATAATTTAGAGGTTTCTCAGTTTGCTTTAATGTTTGTGTGCAGAGGAGAAAAAGGTAACGTGAGGCTCCCCTCCTACAGTGAATGAAAAGTGCGTTTACACTGGCATTCTATCTCAGATTAAGTGTCCCCTTTTGAAGGAAGTCTCATGATCATCCCTATCTACCATGCTTTGCCTCACATCACTGAATGCTCTCAGACAGCACAAACTGACTCTTTTTCAGTAAAACTAAGCCAGACAAGAGCTAGCCCAAATTAAAATCTTCAAAACACACACAGTGTGGACACCGGATCCTCAGCACCGAGGCTATACCTTACAAGTCCAACCCCACGGCGCTGGACAGTGTGCTAATGCAGACACAGCAGGTTTTGGAACACCTTCCAGGAACTGGAAATACAAGCAGCGCTGTTGCTATTTAAAATTATTTTAATGCTTTCTCTCCTCTGTATATTTCAATCTGTCTATCATGGTACATCTCATTTTTTGTAGTACATTAAAGTACAAGTGTATTAAAACCAGGAAAAAATTGCGCAAAATATTACTAAATGCTTTTAAAAATAAAACTAGATGTAGTTTTTGGAATATTCGCACCAGGTTACTGATTTCAGCAAGACTAGTGAAAAAAGTAAGCATAAAATCACAGGGAAAAAACACTGAAAATAATTTGGGCAACAAAATTTTCCTGTCTTTCCCCAAATCACAACTAGTACACAATACTCGGGGAGCAAGAAACTACAGTGGGAATCTGTAGTAAATACTTTTGGAGAGGATATTTGCATCATAGGTGTCTGAGGGATGTTCGTATTAGCATCGTATTAGCAAATGGCACTTAAGAGCTGGGTTCTGAGACAGGCAGCTAAACACAATGTTAATGTTTTTCTTGTGATTTTCTTTCAAGAGAAATAAAATTTGAAAAAAAAGAAATATGTAACACCTAAAATATAGATTAAACATTACAATAAAGTAAAAGGAAAACATTTATATTAAATAGTTTTTCAGCTCTGCTCAGCAGACATAGCCACAGTAGAATGGACTCATTACCAACTTCCCACTGTACGCGATTCATTTCTGTTTGATTGGTGTCACTTATATGGACAAAAGTTTTAATTTACATAAGTTTATTTTTTTAAGATTTATTTTTGTTGCATTTGCAACAAAAGTTTGAATTATAACTACCCTTATGGAAAACTTCTTCCCTTACTAGATTATACAAAGAAACATAACACTTCAGCTTCTCTTTAGCGTTATTAACTCTCACGTTGCTGTTTGCTTACACATCTACAGTGCATCCAGGACTGAGGTGGCACTGCACCCCAACCATGCACACACATTCATAATTTAGCCTGGAAAAGACCTTACAAGGTCATCTGGCTGGGAGCCCATTCAAAGCAGGACTAACCTCAATGTTGGTCAGAGCTGACAGCACTCATCTCTGTAGGCTCTCTCTTGTTTCTCGCTTGCAGCCTTATAACACACATTTGAATAATTCACAAGGTCTCAGATTTCTCTAGCCACAGTACTAGAATAACAACAGTACATCATTTGTAACTTGTGAAATATTTTACTAATGCTTATACATCCCTCTGAGACCTTGAAACTAATATAAAAGCATAAAGAATATGAACAGAGGAAAACATAAAACTTTAATTTGAAAAAGGTACTTGAAGAAGCATTTAGATATAATATTAGTGTATTCTCTATCTGAAAAAGGGAAAAAGGAAAGTTATCTTAGATCCAAATTCCCTGAAATCACATGGCTAGAAAGCTGGCTGCTGAACAGCAGCGATCCCAGCAATGCTAATACTGGCCACAGAGAGCTATTTCCTATTCAGATTGAGAGGGAGAAAAAAAAATAATCACTGAGGTTCTTGTTACAAAGTCATTTCAGACTGTCATAAATCCATGCTGCCAGTGGAAGAAGTGATCCTCCCTCTTGTCAACTCTCACAGAGAATCACTTCTAGCACTGGTGCTGCTGTGTGATGGGTTTGGTCAGGGCACTGACATGCTGGAAATCAACACAACAAGAAGGTCCAAGGAGAGCACAAACTTATGCCAGATTACAGTGCAAATTTAAATACAGCCTTATTTTAATTTCCCAGAACAATTCAACATTAGACTGTATGCTATTTTTTTTAAATTTATGCCTTCAAACAGGAAACATAAGGCCATACATTCTCAAGACTCCAAAAGACACTGCCAATATGCCCTTACAAAAAGGCATATTGATGTTGGGCTTACTAGGCCCAACATCAAGGACAGCAAAATCAGTCTGTTAATTAGAGATGCAGTTACAGGTGCATCAGTTTTACACAGTGAAATGCTCTTACATTTGCATAGTCTCTCTCATATTGAACTATCACCAGCTGATTTAACATCTGTAACTCTGATGTCCCACTGTTCTCTCTTCCTCCAAGAGAGCCCTGAAAAAGCAAGATTCCAACTGAAGACTAAAAGGTTGTGATGTTTTCAGTTAATGGTTGGAGTGGCCCTTGCTATAAAGCAGCAGTTCCCAGCTTTGCTATTCCTATCCCACAGAGAGAGCAAGCATGCTGCTTTCTCAGATCAGCTCTACACATTTTTGCTTTCATTCACCCTTGCTAAAGCGAGAAAACCCGAGCTTGTCACCCTCACGATGGCAAAATAGATTTCCCTCCATGCTTCTGAAAAGAAGCTAAACTCGGAGCTAAACCTTATGAAACCCTACATGCCAGCACTTGGATCTGAAGCCAAGAAAACCCAATGTTGCCCTCTAGGCATCTAGCGATAGCTGAAGCTCTGCAACCTAAATCCTAAACAAAACCAGGACCCTTGCTTTATGTGACCATGTTATTTATATCTGGTGAGATCTGGTTGGATTAGCATCAGAGTACAGATTTTAAATTTACTTATATAAATAAAAGGAAAGCAGTCTCAAACTAGAAACTTCATATAACAGTCAGCCTTATGAAACAGCCCTTTCCTGGCATCAGTGCCCAAGCTGTTAAACTGCTGTTTAATAGCAGTATGGGAGAACTGCTTCAATCTGCTTTTGATGATGCTTCTAAAAGTGTTATTTCAACAGTCCTGAAAGCTGCAGCTGTAGCCTTCCTGCCACAGGTAATTTCTGAAACTCATTGATGAAATTAAGAGACAATCTATCCTGTAAACTTACAATAAATTAATTTTAACAAAGAAATGACAGTCATAGAAAATAATTTTTCTCCAATTTATTTCCTTGGGGCATTCTGACTCTTATGGATAGTTCCAAACTTGGCACCAATTTGGAAAAAATTATGCAAAGCAGCACTTCCCAGAAATCCTTTATTATCACAGTGGATTCAAACAACTAGAGACAAAAGGAAAGCTGGGTTTGCTATGCGTTGTAAATGATCAATGCTTGCTTAAAGGGACAGAGGAGGAAAAATTCTGCAGCTTGAAAAAAAGATTTCTACCTACAGACTGCATTGGTAATTGCCATTCAGGAGCTTAAGCCTCCTTATCCAAGTGCTAGAAACAACTTCTGCATCCTGTACTAAGGAACTAGCACTTCTTGCTCGTTTTGGCCAGCTCCTTCTGTTTTCCATCTTCCATCCCCTTTTAAATTTCCCACCCCCCCTGCAGCATCACATTCCACACGTCTATCCCAAGATACCAGCCAAAAACAGAGGAGAGAGTGCCAACACTCTGAAAGCTCAGATAAAACTGCTGTGCTCTGCTAGCTTCTTCTACACACGAGGCTTCTGCCTCTCTGAAGATTCATGTCTGGATTCCTCCCATTTTTGATCCACTGAGCAGCCACAGCAATTTTTGCTCCTTTGTTGACTCCCAACTTTGTATCACTTTTTCACACCACTTCTGGTGCACAGAATAGCATCCCAAATGTGGCCCAGATTCTGAGGAGCCACAAGCTATTTAAATCCCTAGGCTACTTGGCTCCTAGAGCCAAGGCACCTGTCAAGGTAGAAAGCCAGCTAAATAGGAAGGAAACACTAGATAAAGGGACATGGATGAAATTAGGCTGCCTGACTTTAATGTCCTCCCCTTCCCTTGTTCAAAAAATGTTTTATTTCCTATTTATTTTTTTCCTATTTATTCCAGGAAGCATTTATGATGCAGAACTGAATCGCTCTGTTTACTGCAGTCCCCCAGTGCTGTTAGACTGCAAATTGTCTGGGGAAATCAATAATGGAAAAGTTTATTACAATATCCTGCAGACATCTTGCAGAACATCACAGCTAACATTATTGTTTACTTGCCACAATTACTATTGAAGAACGCTACTGAAGGACAGTAATTTTCTTTGTTTTAAAACAAAGAGACATTTCATTTGGCAATTTCTCTCCTTTCTGCCATAAGACATACCCTATGCCAAGGCATAAAAACTAAGTACGACAGCAGACTCCAGAGGGAGAGGCATAGCTGGAACTCCATCTCCCTTGCTCACAAGCACAGGGGCAGAACTATCAGGAACCAAAAATCATCACCTCGGTGATGCAGTTGCTTTATTAATCCATCCCCCCCAGTGTGACACATTCTGATGATGTTTTAAAGCCTTCTTTCTGAATACAAGAGATCATCTAGACAGAGTGAAAGCTGTCAATACCATCACTCTCTGTCACAAATGGTTAGCTTAGCTTATTTTTTCGATATGCTAAATCTGAACTAGCTCATGGAGAAGCTAAGGCCCACTGTACTGTCAGAGCAGGAATTCTGCCTTTGCCTTCTCAGTGCTCCCAAATTCAGGTTTTTGATCAAAGCAGACAGGACAGGTGCTGTCACAAAATCCTTTTGAAACAGGGTAGCAAGATAGCATTAAATTGCTTGCTATGCAGTAAGGGGAAAAAAAAATCACACACCAAACGGAATACATTAATTTCTGAATTAAATCTTTAAAGAGGCACTAACCAAATTCCAAATTTCTCAGTGTTTTCCCTTTCCTTGGTTTATGCTCACCTGTCAGTGTTTGAATTTGGCAGTTCCACTCCCACTCGTGATCTCAGATTGTTTGTTTCTGCTTGATATTTTTGTGATTACAATTAAACTGAAGTTTACAACTGTTCTAACACAGCTTCAATTTAAATCATCCCGATGACACAAAAGCATCTCTCCCTGTATCAGAAGTACTGGTAACACCAACAGAGTTCTCAGAACAGGTTAGTGAAAATAGTGCCACAGGGCCTTCAAGAGAAATAGGGTTGTTTTCCTTATATCTATTTTAAGGAAGTGACTATTATTTTCATAGGTGCTTTGTGAAGGGTGAGGGCACCTCCTGAATAATCAGAATTATAATCAGCTGCACGCTATGACACCTGTCTCTGGCCCAAGGAAGCCTATAATCACAGAATCACAGAGTGGTAGGGGTTGGAAGGGACCTCTGGAGATCATCTAGTCCAACCCCCC
>NW_010330046.1:16817-17112 GCF_000700745.2 Antrostomus carolinensis
TCCGGGGCAGCCTGTTCCAGTGTCTTGTCAGCCTCAAAGTGAAGAAGTTTTTCCTCATGTTCAGATGGAACTTCCTGTGTTCCATTTTTTGCTCATTACCCCTTGTCCTATTGCTGGTCACCACTGAAAAGAGCCTGGCCTCATCCTCTTGACACTCACCCTTTAGGTATTTATAAGCATTGATAAGAACCCCTCTCACTCTTCTCTTCTCCAGCCTGAACAGACCCAGGTCTCTCAGCCTTTCTTCGTAAGGAAGATGCTCCAGTTCCCTAATACTCTTCGTAGACCTCCACTG
>NW_010330047.1:0-28134 GCF_000700745.2 Antrostomus carolinensis
CATGTCCCTCTCCTTTCCCTCCTTTTTTTTGCCGACCTGACGGTGAGGAACTGGCCCAGCGCGGAGCTGAGCTCCGCTGTCTTAACCCTCACAGGCTTCCTTCTCCCATCACGTCTCTCCGTCCCCATCCCCCTCCGGCGGGCCGCGGGCCCGGAGCCGTGGTGCTGCGGGTCCCCCCCCCCTGCTAGCGCAGGTGTTTCTTCACGAACAGCGGGGCTTGGAGCGCTGCTATAGCCCAGTGTTTCTTCCCGCTTCTCTCTTTACTTTCCTTCCTTCCTTCCCGTCATCCCGTCCCGGCCCTCTATTGTCTGCCGGGTCTCGGCTTCGGGATCCTCGCCCTTCCCCGTCCGCCTCTGCCTGCGGGCAGTGCCTGCGGGAGAGCGCGGCCCCGCGCTGTGCAGTCGAGGCCTCCGCCTGTAGGAGAGGAGGGACTGGGGACCGGGTCCTTTTGTGAGAGGTGCGCTGCCTCTCCTGGCAGCTGGCCCGCAAACAGCAGCTTCTTCGGGCCAGGCCTCCTGAGGCCACCGGGGAGGTATGGCCTTCGTTGTTAAACCGTTGGAACTCATTGATCACGCAGCTGAAGACTTCCTCTCAACAAGCTGCTGTGGATTTGTAACCTTGTTAGGCCTGTTTCTTCCCTCTACTGCGGTTTTTCATGTACACGTATGACTGGTCCCTTCCATTTTCAATGCTTGGTGGTTTGGTTTGGGGTTTTTTGGGGGTTTTTTCTGCCTTAGTGATGATCAGGGCAAGCAGGAATTAGAAGCGGCTTGAAACAGGAATTAAAGATGTTCTTTGTCCTCACTCCATCACTATTTACTGTATTTAATTTTGCTGAGATTTTTTGTTGTTGTTTTTCACTCTTAAAGAGATGCTTTAGAGGAACACCTGAGCATCGTTTTGGTGGCTTTCTCTGATGACCCAGTGACAGCAGCTTTGCAGTTAGATAGGATTACTGCCAGGGGAAACGAGCAGTGAAATTTTGGAAGAGCAGTGTCATATTCCAATAATTATTTTTACACTAATATTACTCTGTTGTAGTGTTATTAAAAAAAAAACAACACACAAAACAAACACATCCCCCCAACATTCCCTAGGCTGAGAGTGCTGTACCTGGCTGTGCAGTGAATGCTGCTGGTTCCTCAGGTGAGGTAAACAAAATCTCTTCTTGTGTTGATTGCTTTGACAAAGATGACTATACAGCTAAGCTCTTTTCAGCTAAATAAACTGAAGGGAACACCAACTATGTCTGAGAAAGCTGAGCAACAACTATGCTTTGTTGTTGATTAAAAAAAAAATTACTTCGATCTCCCATTTTACAGTAAGATTTATATTTTTAAGAAATATTTTCTTGTCTATATTCCCACTGCAGTTTATTGCTAGGAAATATTTATGTTAGGTTGATCCACAGAACACTTTTATTAGGTTCCTTGATGGATCTTTGTTCCTGTTACAAAGCTGCTATAGCTGTGTGGTTTCAGTATTTCTGCTTGCCACCGTCTGCCCAATGCAGAAGTAAAATAATGTTTTGAGAGTATGTGAAGTCTGAAAAGTCCTATTTAGCAGTTTCTGTGACTGTTACTTCATAGTTGACTTGTTCTTTTTTTTTTTTTTTTTTTTTTGTGGTGGAAAATTTTACCTGTTGGAAAGAGCTGCTGACCATCTTGAGTCTTCATTTGAAAAACTTATATTCTTTTCTCTCCCTAACACTGAAATTTCTCAATCTGGCAGTGGTATTTTTTTTGTAACTGAACACAATGGCAGGTACTTCATTCATTTATAGTTTGTTTTTTTTGTTCTACTAATGAAGAACATTGTAAGCAGTTCTTTTTTTCTTCATTAATAAATAATCTGCTTTCCTGGAAGTTACCACAAATAAGAATTCTGAGTACCCTTTCAGTTCTTCCCCCACCCTTCAGTTTAAATACTAAACTGTGTGATGTGGTTTTAAAAAACTAAATCCCAAAGGAGTGAGGGAGTTTAAGTTTAGTTTGGGTTCTTTCGTATTCTCTCCGTGTAGATGCATACTGTCCCAAAAGCACTTAAATGAAAGTTCTTGCAAGTAGTGATGAAGTCTGATACCAAGATGAAGGTACTTATGACATGTATGAAGATTTGTCTTAAAGAGAGATTAATTAGAAAGTGTTTTACTGTGTTGCTACTTTGTGAAGAAAAAATATTCACATATAGATAATGATAATTCAGTTAAATTTTTTCATTTTCCCACAATGTGATCAGGAATTTTACTTTTTTTAAAAGAACACTCTTATTTTTACCAGCATTAAGATACTGTCCATGTATATACTTTGCCTCTCAATTATGATTTAAAAATCATAAAGTTAATTAATCTGAACAGGAAATTTATAATAATCATAGAAATAACTTTCCAATGAGATTGCATAATATACACTATTTGAAAACAAATTGCATTTCTGAAGTGTTGAGTAAAATCATTGTTGACATTATAGAGGTTTGGGAGTTTTTTTAATTCTTGAGCTCACTCATTTCTTTATGGGCTTTTTTTAAGGCAAATGTTAAATAAATATGCTCAGACTAATTAACATCTGCTCTGGCTTTTGTGTCACTTTGTTTCATCTTAAGCAAGTTCTGTATTAAGAATGTGGCTGGTTGAACAGAAGAAATCCCTCCCTCAAGCAAGCATGGTGGTTTAATCAAAAGAAATTGACAGAAGAATTTGAAATACAGTGGATGTGCTAGATCTCAGTTTATGAACCTTAAGAAGAAAAAGAAATTTTTAAGTCATGCTTCTTATCAGTGACTTGAATTTTGTAAAAGTCATAGGATTTTATCACCATTGAATGTTCTTTGTGAGCAGGTTAGACGAAAGAGGCTTTTTTGTCTTTTATTGCTGTCAGATGACAGGCAACTCTTATTTCCTTGCATATTTGTTGTTATTTCTAATGACACATTGTCCATTTGGTGTGCATTCTTTGATGCAGCTTTATTAAGATGTTTCCCAGAGCAGTGAACAAGTTGGAGTCTGAACAGACCTGCACTTCAGAAGCTCCCCTTGAAACTTTGATCAGTTTTTGGTTTTGAGCTTCTAATAATGTTTGATTTCTGTAATCTTAAAGTTTAGTAGTTTTCTACCAATATTAATGTGCTGTTTTTCTAAATAGGTAAAACTTTTTATCAGAACAAATATAGAACTCCAGTTTAGAACTCCACATCGGTTCTCTTCTTTTGTTCTCACGAGGCCTCTTCCTGCTCTGTGCAGAATCTCACAGTGATCTCAGTCTGATAAAGCACTTGAAGAAATACATGATTTCACATGTGAGCTGTCTTGTTGAAGGAAGTGTGCATAGTTCAGATGTATGCAAGCGGCTTTTGGATTAGCCTAACTGTGAACGTGTCTTGTATTACTTCATGAAGCTTGTATGCAAAACACAATTTCATATGTGTTCTAATGTTAGTTACCTAAATCTGATCAACTTTGAGATCATTTATTTGGCAAAAAATAAATAATGGAGGGGAAGCCCGTGCAGCTGTTGTATTCATCCTCCCTTGTAGTGGCAATCTGCCACCTGTGTGGAGAAAAAAACCCACGTTTTTGAAATACCTTTTGAAATACAGGCACGGCGGTCTGCTGATGCTCAGGAGTTCTGCATTTGCTTGGAGAGTGCTGTGATCCCCCTGTGGTTTCTAATGACCCGAGTGGGAAAGGAGACTTTTTCTGAGAGTCAATTTTTTTAAAAAAATCAAGCCTAATAAATTCTAGGTTGTTCTGGACCATGACTGCTCTTTTTGAAAACAAATTCCTTTTCCTGTCTTCTGTATGTGATAAAGGAGTCCCTACAGAAGCCTCCCTCAAGAGGCATATTGTCAAGCCTCAGTGACAAGATTTAACTTGTAGTTTCAAAAAGTTTATTGCTGAAGCTTCCTCCTCTTTTTTTTTTTTTTTTTTTTCATTGAGAAATGCATAAAGTTTGCTGATGTTGGTAACTTAAAATATACATGTCTTCAAGATAACACTTATTAGTTGCTTTTTTTACAGGAGCTTATTACATATACTATTGAAATACTTATAGGAGAACAGCTAGTTAAGGGATCAGTTATTTTTAGTATAAAGTGACAAAACATAGAATGAAGCAAAAATTATTTAACTTCTCTTGTGAGTTTCAGGGGAAGTTGGTAGATTCCCCTTAAAATAGTTGTCCTTTCTCATTAGTAGGATGTTGGCAGTTTTACCAAGTGAATGTAGGCTGCTGCTAAATTTCTCTTTCTTTTTTGACTGCTTTTATTTTTCTATCCCCTTATAAAGTTGGACTTTATTTTTTTAGTTTGGACAGGAGTTTTTAGAAAGATATTTGTGAAGTCTGAACTATGACTTTGCTGGCTTAACGCTCTTGCTAGACTACTTGTGGTCCTGTCTTTTTTTTTTTCACCCCATGTGTATTTCTTCTTAACAAAGTCAGATGAATTTCAACTGAAATTTCTATGTGATTTAATGATTTTTTTTTTTTTTTCCTTCACATTTCACTTACCATGCTTTGCTATAGAGAGACTATTTTGAACTTACTCAGTTCTTTTTATTTAGCATCTCACTTTAAATTTTGATAGCCTTTCTGTTGTACTCTGAAATGGTAAGGTGTGAGGTGAGGTAAGACATGATGGTTCGGGACAGAAGAGTGGTCTAAAAGAAAGAACCATTTTGTCTTCCTCCCCCCACCCCCATGTTCTTTCTCATAGCACATGTCATGATAGGTGGAAAACTGAAAGAATACCTTTTAAAGACTTTTGAAATTCTACTTTGCATAGAAGTGTTTCAAATGCTTTTAAAATAGTAATTATATTGGAAAGTAGCATTTCTTTTGAAGGATGTGAGGTAGGTGTAACTTGTGTCAATTACGTGGTTTAAAGGATTGCACCAGTATGCATGAAATGCACTAACCTGGCAGACGTCTTGATCAGCAGGATCATCTGAAGTTGTTGATAGTTGTTCGATGAATGGGTTTATGTGATCATGAGGTAATGGGGGAGGAGGTATCCTTTCCATATTACTTTGTTTTGTGTTGTTCTTTCTGTGAAGAGAGAAGGTAGAAAGAATGAAAAATACTCTTTGGTGCTCTCTTTAAATGCTTCTAGCTGTGCATCTTCTTATCTAGAGAATCAGTAACTGAAGCTGCAGCCTTTAGATTTTGTGTTTACCTACAATAATTTATTTGGCTCCAAGATCTACTTCTTAGTGAATCATTAATCCAATTTCCTGGTATGTACTTGAGGAAGCCACCACATCTGATTCTGAGGAAGCACACTGTTACAATTGAGATTTAAAAAATTTAGTTTAGGTGGCTTTTTTGCTGTGGGTTTTTTGGCAGTTGTTATGGGGGGGCGGGGGGAGTGTTGTTTTTTGTTTTGGCCCTGGAAAAAGCGCTGCTGACAGATGTAGCATTTGTTTTGGAAGCGAAGTCTGATTTGAAGAATATCAGGCAGTTAGCTGACTGTCTTCCTACAGGCTGTAGTGACAGCGAATCTAGATAGTTTGACATGGTCACAGTGAGTATCTGCATGTAAGTTTGTAAGGGTGAAAATAGCGACTGGACAGTTGCATAATAAAGCAGAAGACATTAAAATACAAACTGTTTTGTAAAATGGTTGTGGGTGGGATGGGAGGTTGAGTTTAAGAAATGCAGTCTTCTCTGTGGCCCTTAAGTCACTGAGGATCTTTAGAACAGAAATATAAGAAAATGTTGAGGATCCAGAAAGAAATTTTAGTATTTTCTCTCTTAAGCAGTATTTAAATTAATTTCCATAGCAACAGTGGAGCTAAGATCAGAATGCATAGGTTGCTTAAAGACTAGTACAGAACTGAGAGATTTTAGTACTTTGCATAATAGAGGTATCTGTTTTCTCTTGTTAAAGATGATGTACTAAGAACGTTACCTATTTAATTTTCTCATATTGAAGAGTGGATATAAGTTGTTTATGCAGAACAACTGAGTCTGTCTGATACAGACTAAGGCACAGCTTGCTAATTTTTTCCTTATAGTGGGAAGTAGAGGAGGAAAATTATTTTAAATCTCCCTTTGTGACCTCTTGGAGCTTTGAAACTCTTAATCCTTGCCTGTAGTCTTGTTGATGTAAATCTTATTAGGTACTTTTTCAGTATCGTCCTTAAACTCTTGCAGATTATTGTGATTCCCTTAGTCTTTCCTTTTGAAGCACTGTAGAAGATATAACTAGGTGATCTATGTTGCATCTGAAGATGAGCTGTAATTGCCTGCCAGTGACAGACGTAGTATGCAGCTGCTAACAGGTAATCTCTCTTTAGCTGCAGTTTGCAGTTACTTTGAGGAAGTTTGAAACACGTTAGAATTTACGCTGTCACCTCTGTCACTCCAGTTTTTAAGTTATGTGTTTGTGCTTGTGGCCCCTAAAGGGCTTAAATAGTTCCAAAAGGACTTAACCAACATGAAATGATACAATGTTTGCTTCTGGCAACTTAATACAGGTTCATTGTCATGACTGGTATTAGTAGAAACTCTGTGGACGGTGTCATAAGATGCTTCAGTTGAATAGATAAGGACGCTAAGCCAACTTTTGCATTGTATGGGAGTCATTGAGTCCTTGGTATTTTTGGCACCTCCCAACGCTTCTAGCTTATGCAGTGTCTGGGTTTTGGTTTGTTGGGTTTTTTTTGTTTTGTTTTGCTTCCAAAGTTCTTGTTGTTCAAGAATTGATCTTTCAAATGCAAAAAAGTACGGAAAACACAGTATCCTCATGAAGGATTGACTGAGGAGGGTGAATTCTTTGTCTTTTTATTGAAGGATGTTTTCTAAATCTGAACGATATCACATTAAGTATTTTTCTGTATGACTGATCACTTTTACTAGGTAGGGAAGGGGAAATAATTCCCAGAGAAATTGGTAATTGTTGCAGGGGATGAGATGTAAAGGGAAGAATTAAGGAGGCTATCAAACAATGAAGAGTACAGAAATAGAGGCGTGGTAATTAAAAAGCATGTTAGTGGCTCTAAAAGGAAATTTTTTTTTTTTTTAAATAGTGAACAGTGGATTTCAAATGTAAAAATAAAAGCCCCAAATAAAATTTGATGATATTTAAGTGCACATACATCCTTTTATTTCAGTTAAAGTCATGTAGCTAAATCAGCAGATAGTCAGCTTAATAAGGGTAACCTGTAATGCAGATGTGATTACATGGCCCATGTGTCAGAGCCAGGCTTTGAATTTGGCCTTCATTGGTAAGTTTGGTAGGCCTGTCATCCCAATAGGTGACATTCTCCATGTGTCCCTTGTCCTTTTTATTGAGGTAAAGGGCAAAGGTAGTGTAGCTGTAATGTGTGTTAGTAAGGAGTCTCTCGGGTTCCATTTCTAGTGGATTTGTTGTCTTGCAGTGTGGGGAGAACATCCTTTGAAAAGAACTTCAGCTGAAGAATTTAACTGGGGGGGAAAAAAAAAAAGCAAGTCTGGACATAGGCGGAGTAAGAAATAAATTGAGGAAAACATTGTGAAAACAGTCAGGAGGAGAAATTCTGCAAATAAATGTGAAATGTAACATTTTGGTAGGGGAACTTGCTATGCATTTTTTCTTTAAGGATTTTGCACATTTTTTGTGAAGTTACAGATACATATACTGTACTGTTCTGTAGTGATTTTTATAGCTGAGCTTCCTATAAATGCTGTACACTATAAAATGTGAGGAAATCCTAACCTGCTCTTTGTTTGCTTGTTTTCCTAGTTTTTCTCTTGTGTGCATTATCATGCAAGAAAAAAACCCTTCTGTCTTTACTTTTATTGGATTGTTTTGAACTGTTCTATTATACATCTTGTTTTATATGGATTAAGTTGTATGCAAGGAAAACAGGATAACAATGAGGAAGAAAAAGTAGGAAGAAAAATAATTTGTCTTGCATATATCTATGTGCATGTATTGTGTGAGTAAGTATGTGCATAGATAGGTTTTGACTGGAAATCTTTGGTCATTCTATTGAACTGAGAGTGTTTTAGTAATAATGTGTAGGAGTAGAATTTGGAATATTCACTACTGAGAAGTATGTAGCTATTATTTTAGCGGGGAAATCACAGTCATTTATATCAATACTTTAATATATTTATGCTAATTAGTTTTTAGTGTATCGGTATCTTACAAAAATCTGAAAGGGGAGGAGGGTAGCTTTGAAAATACAGTAAAACACTGAGAACTCAGTAAGCTCGTTGTTAGAACGTAGACACTTATACAGTTTTAAAGAATTTTTTTTAAGTTGTTTTATAAAATAGTTTCTTGCACTTTACCTGCTGGCTTTTCAATTCGGTAGATAACATCTGAACTCCAGCAGAGTTTTATAATCCCCACGTGCTTAAATATACTAAATGTTCTTTTTCCATTAAGGTTAATGTTCGTGAAGAAATTGAAGAGTTTTTTCCAAGAATGTGGAAGATAAATCAAGATAAAAGAAGGCTAATGAAAAGTATTAAAGATCAGAAAATTAAAATTGAATGGGGGAAAAAATTGAACAGAAGATTGGTCAGATAGAAGCACTTGAATGTTTTTTTAAGGCTATAATGAATTGTTTGAATTGGGGAAGAATACACGAAGTATGAAAAATGAAAAACTCAATGAAGAATGAAGAAAAGTAGAAAGCAAGAGTGAAGTAGAATTAAAAGAATCTGGAAGAATGAATGGGTCCTAGGTTAAGTAAATGTATGGTTTATGTTCCAGTGTCTGTATGATCAAGTTGTAGATGAATTTGCATGATTACTTAGTTAATAGAGAATTGGTGATCTGGTTCAAGCAGGGACCTATTTGAGGAAAGCATACAATATTAACAGTGGGTTAGCAAAATGAAATTTGCTTTGGAGGGTATTGCCTAACCATTTGTTTTTCAGGCACAATCAATATAATAGAATTACTGTACTTTAAATGTTAGGAGTTAGGCATTTATACAACCAATACCATTTTTAATACTGTCTTTTTTGTTAGGAGTCTCGCTCCCAGTCAAAATCTCCAGCTGGGAGTCCTGCTCGAGTAAAATCAGAGAGCAGGTCAGGATCTCGCAGTCCATCGAGGGCTTCCAAACATTCTGAATCGCACTCTAGGTCAAGATCAAAATCAAGGTATGTCCAGGAAGTTATTCATGTTAATTCAGTGTTACTGCTTATGCTTGTTCTTTTGGTACGTTGATGAGATGATTTTTTTTCCCCCCCCTTGTTACAAAAACTATAAACCTGCTGGTGTGTGTTAACAAGACTGTTAATTTGCATGTTAGTGTTTATATAGGTGGACAAAGTTGGGGAAAGATACCAAGAGTAGTAAAGCATGGGTGTATAGATAGAGAAAGTAATATAAATAGAAATAATGTAGAAATCACAACTAAAATTTGTAGATTTATCTTTTCTAGAAGAGAGAGAAGGGATTGCATCTCAATTCAGAAAGGGTGACGTCTCAATTCTGTAAGAGCTATGCCTCCTTCCCACAAAATCTTTTTGCGAGGGGAACCCTTCTGTAGACTCCTGCTTTAGGGAAAAAAGAAAAGTCAATTGAGAACTGCAGCAAAGGTAGTCGGAGTTAGATAAAAGGAGTAAGCTCTGTAACTGCTGGAAATGTTGACAGATGTTACTTGAGGAAGTTCTTGACATGTCTTCATTAAAGGCTTTAAAATAGAAGCTTTAAAAACAAAATCCAAAAACTGTGGCTTAAATTTGGCCTGCTGCTTGATTTATGGGAGCTTTAAGATTTAAAGTCATTTTTCAGTCCTGCACACATACTTCTCTGTCTTTTTCTACCCCAGGTGTTTGTGTGTAGAGGCAAAGTTTTGTAGTTCTCAGTTCTGAGGGAACTTTCTTAGAATAGAGGAGGAATGTCATAAAATATTACCTACCTATCTTCTTCTCTCTTCCTTTGAACCATTGTACTGGTGAAAATTTGGAGTACTACTGAATCCTTCTTTTATCTGTGGAGAGAGAAACCAGAAAACAGCATTTGTAGCCCTGGAAGGGGAAGAGGAATTGAATTGCATAGTATTATGTTGTTCCTCCTCCCCAGCTCTTGGGAGAGATCAGTAATCAGTGTTCCCTATTTATATGCTTCATACTAGCACAGCTGGAGAAGAGTTACTGTGCTCTGAATTCCCAAAGTTCAACCCAGTGTTACAGCTTCTCTTGCAACATTTAGCCAGATAACTGTTAGGATATAATGCCTGTATGAAATCATGCAACTTTGATGGGATGATGCTTGTTCAAAACTGAGCTTATCATTGGCTAGATGTCTGCAAAGAAATGCTTGAGGAGTCATGTAGGCTTTTTTTTGGTCTTGAATAATTTTCAAGCCTAGGTCAACTTTATTTGTAGATACTACAGCACTGTAGTG
Organism: Antrostomus carolinensis; assembly: GCF_000700745.2. Taxonomy (NCBI): domain Eukaryota; kingdom Metazoa; phylum Chordata; class Aves; order Caprimulgiformes; family Caprimulgidae; genus Antrostomus; species Antrostomus carolinensis. Next base: position 10,348 of record NW_010330047.1, read on the forward strand.
CTGTCAGGTCTTTCCATTTCTCAGACAAGGCAGTATTTTTATGGTGTGGCCTATCTGGTTTCTAATTGTGCAAGTGTTAGTTACATGTGCAACCTAGGTTTAAACTTTGAACTTCCTGAGAACTGTCTTGAATGTAATCCTCATTGTATGCCAAAAGTTAAAAATCATAGAATCATAGAATGGTTTGGGTTGGAAGGGCCCTTAAAGATCATCCAGTTCCACCCCCCCTGCCATCAGCAGGGACACCTTCCACTAGACCAGGTTGCTCAAAGCCTCATCCAGCCTGGCCTTAAACACTTCCAGGGAGGGGGCATCCACAACTTCCTTGGGCAACCTGTTCCAGTGTCTGACCACCCTCCCAGTGAAGAACTTCTTCCTAATACCTAATCTAAACCTGCGCTCTTTTAGTCTAAACCCATTTCCCCTTGTTTTGTCATTAAGTGCCCAAGCAGATTATTAGAGATCTGTACAATCTTCAGATGTGCAAAGTAGAGGAAACTTAACAATTTTAAAGGTAGAGAGCCGCGGGGGGAAGAAAGCATTTTCTCTAGGAAATGTAAGGCTTACAATTCAATACATTATGTGCATATGACCTAACTAAAAGCTTTCTCTTTGTTGAAGATCCAGGTCCAGAAGGCATTCGCACAGACGTTACACTCGTTCCAGATCCCATTCCCATTCTCATTCCCATAGGAGACGTTCTCGAAGCAGATCATACACCCCAGAATACCGTCGTCGAAGGAGCCGTAGTCATTCTCCAATGTCCAACAGGAGAAGGCACACCGGCAGCAGAGTATGTCACATTCATCCAGGCTGAGTATCAGCAAAAGAGTTGCTGCTTACGTCAGTGTAGTGCAGGATACCTGCAGGCTGAGTTTGACCTGCTGTGTTGTCAGTGAAAAGTTATGGGAATTTGGGAGGGGGATGTAGAGCAAACTCTGTCCTTACAGCTGGGTGCTTATTTTTTGGGCCTGCAACCGTCAGGGCAGCTGTAGAAATTTATTGAAAATCCATACCATTACAAGTCAGTATATGCAGATAGAATGACATCTGTTTTCCTCTGCTCTAGAAATCAAATACTTCTGGATTTTTTTTAATAGTTCCAAGTATATATACCCTTCACAAAAACGAGACCTTTTCTGTACATGCTTGCTTAAAAAACAACAACAACAACAACAACAAAAACCCACAACCCAAAAGTATTGATAAGATTGACTTAGAGGAGCCAAAGTAGAAAATTCCCAAGTCTGTCTCTTTATAACATACAGTATATTATGCTGAAGGTTTCCTGTGATTTTACACCTCTGAGTAATGAATTTGGTTTAACTTGAAGAAATAAACCCATGTGTTACTGGCTAATGTGTAAATCTTAATAGACTAGAAAAAAATTACAGTTATGAAAAGGATCAGTAAGCCTCTCAGTTTAAATGGGAAGCAACTCAGTACCTCTGTATGGACAGGAGGAAGTATAGGTACATCAACCAAGATCTAAGATAATGATCATATGTCATTCTGAGAGATTTCTCCCAATGGCTGCCTCTATAATCCATTTCAGTGCCTTAGCTTCTGGTTCCACGTTGCTTCAGGCTGATCTAAATGAGCACTGTTGCACACAGGTCTGCCTCTTCCATGATGAAGACCATGTTACTTTTCTGATCCTTTGAATTTTAAGTTGCTCCAGATTTTTCACTAATCCTATCAAGGAGAGTGTAGGGTTTTTTTCCAGGTTTACCTTGGTGAAGCAGCTCTCCAGGACCAGATAATCCCAGTGTGAGGGAGAAGACAAGAGGGTGTGGAAAAGGGCAAGACTACAGTACAGTACAGCTAACGTACAGTGGCTTAAGCAGTTGTGAAGCAGTGTTCATAGTTAGGCTTTTTATGGATTGTTGCCAGTGTTTACTCATGAAGTAGTAAATATGAATCTAATATCTTGAAAAATTGGATAACTGAGCTTCAGAAAGGTTAGCAGATTTCTGGTGAAAGATGAATGAATCCACTTTAGTGCTTCAGGAAATATTAGAATGTTTTGCTCTTTGAAGAAGTCTGCCTTGGAAATGGCTCTGTGAAACAAAAAACTTGTTTTCACAGTGAATTTCACATTATTTCTGAGGAGTAGTTGTAGTAGTGTCAAAACAAAACTCAGATCAACCAGATGTGAATCTCTTAAATAACAAGGTTCCTAAAGACACCAGGAAAATGGGTAGCAATTTTGCCACTTCTGACCTTGTAGAGAGAGCTTGCATACTGTGCTGATAGGAGGCAGTACAAAAATCTAATGCAAAAGCTGTCTTTTAGTCATCCACAGTCAGTTTCGTCCTTCCAGTAATGATGTAACTGTCACTTGGGGTGCACAGACTGTTTCTCAGTACTTCTCTTGCCTCAGAAAAGGTAATAGAGTTTAAGTGTAAGGGGAATGTTTAAAAAAAAGGACGATACTGATATGTACCGTGTGGAGGGACTTGACCAAACAACAGTTTAAAAGACAGCGAGATTTCATTGGGCTCACAAGAGTTTCAGTAATAAAAGTATAGCTGTTAACCTGTCTGATAACTCAGTGGCACTGAAATGGAGTAAAAAAGAAACCTAAACCTGTATGATTAAAACTTTCAAATTACAAACTGCCAGTTTTTCTTCTGTTCATCTATAATAAGGAATTGTAGAAGATTCATGTCTTAAAACAAAAGCTTGAACTTTGACAAATGAGAAGAAATAAACTTGAAATGTATGAGTAGTTTAGGCATCTTATTTTCACAATGGCTTCTTGAACAAAAGCTCTGAAGAGAACACGACAGAAGATCTAAACATGTTCACTCTTTGAGTCAGGTTGAAAGGCAAGTTCTGAGGTGTAAATTGCTGTGTTATCAATGGCTTTGAAAATCTGAAACTGAAATACAAATTTCAACTGTGTCAACTTCCTGTTATTATTTTAGCAGAAACGTTAAATCCCTGTGCCTGTTGCTGCCATTTTGAATTGCTGTGTTTAGTATAACAGGTGCCAGAAGCTTAACTGAAAAAAAAAATACTAATTTTGATAAAAATAATTCTTAAACTGGAACTGGCATTAGATTAACTGCCTGACATGTAGAGAAACTTTGAACCTAATAGTGAAATTAATTGCAGTACCTTGTACGATTTCATATTTGACTTCCTTTAGTTGAAGTGGAATGTATTAAGTAGATCTGTATCCCACATCATGTTAAAGAATCGGGAGTCTCGCTCTAGAAAAGTGTGCTTGCTTTTGGTTTACAGTTTTGCAGAACTGGCCTTCAACACTTGTTATTATCTAGATGCAAGAAGCTGGTGATTTTCATCGAGCTTACAAGTGGACAGAGATAAACTTTCAAATGTAAATATTGACTTTCAGTATAGTTGGATAGGAAATGTTGAGAGGGGAGGAAGTTTTGTTAGAAGCTAAATCATAGTTCAGCTGTCCATGCTTAGAAGCTCAAATGCATTTAGTGTGTGCAACTGGAGGCAGCATGCCATCTTCATACCAGTAGTGACCGTGGGTTGAAGGGCTGAAGGTGAGAGTTCAGGCTGCCTGACCTGTTCTTAGCACAGACTTGCATATCATCTCTGCAGCTTGTTGGTGATTCAAGTGTGCAATACTGATAAAATAGGTTCCTGTTATTCTATAGCTTCTCTGTAATTAGAATGCTTAATTTTTCTCAACATGAGAAATTAATCTTTGTCTTTTTTTCTAAAATAAAAGTCACAAAAGTAGTTGCTTTTTGAAAATACCTTAGAGTGGAATTATAATTATTGAAGTATAAAGCTTTGTAATAAACTGAGTTTAGTTTTCTTTAGATCCAAAATTTTTACCAATTGATAATTTTTTATATAAAAATGTATAACTTGTTTTTCATAAACTTAATTGGAGTTGAACATTTGTCTTACCAGGCTAATCCAGATCCTAATACGTGTCTTGGAGTGTTTGGTCTCAGTTTGTACACTACCGAGAGAGATTTGCGTGAAGTCTTTTCCCGTTATGGACCTTTGACTGGTGTCAATGTTGTTTATGATCAGCGGACTGGGCGATCGAGAGGATTTGCTTTCGTTTATTTTGAGAGAATTGACGATTCTAAAGAGGTAAATTCATGCTTTACTACATTTAACAGACGTATTCCTTGTGCATTATCTTAATGGATATCTCTGAAAAACAACCACCTACCCCCGTACCCCCGTAAAAACCCCACAGGTGTGTGCTAGTACTTGTTCACCAGCACGTTCACACAGTGAGATTAATTTAAAATTTTGTTCAAAAAACATGGCATTTTTAAACTGATGAAGCATTTTAGTTCACTGTTCAGATGCTTGGGCAAATTTTGAGTATGAGCTGCCTGTATTGAATCACTGATGAGCATTGTTCTTTGATTTTAGTCTTTTACTTCAAAGTGGAAGTACATCTTTTGACAGACATAGTAGCTTCCTAGTATTTTTGAAATACTTTGAAAGTTAACTTTTCAAAGTAGTTTTCCATATCAGAATTCTGAACATTCTCTTCACTTTCCATTTCCTTCTCTAAAAGCATGTCATCATGCATTTGAAAAATAGCATGGCTTGTCTTGAGTGCTGGTTATATAGATAGATGTTTACAGCTGGACTGAGTTGTTGTTGTATAATTGATGTATAAGGAAAGAATCAAATAGTATAAACAGCAGCCTGTGTTATGGTCGACCACAGTAAGCAGTGCTTTTTTTAACCTCTGTAAGGATGCTGTGAGCTTTACTACATTTACTGGAATTTGTAAATGAAGTTGCTGTTAAAGATGCATCCTTTTTAAAAAAAGTTCTTTTTTCTTTAAGCCTTCGCTGTGGGGTTATCTCTTTTGGGCAAACTGAGTCACAGACTTCAAGCATCCTGTTTATGGATTATTAGTCTTGGGCAGATGTTTCAGATTTGCTGTTTGATTCTGTTTATTTTAGATAAGTATATTCATAATGCTTGGATATGATTCTTCTCACTTAGCGTTGAAGGGGGGGAGGGTGACAGGTGTGTAACTTAGCTGAAAAATTAAAATTCAGATGCTAATTGATATTTTAATGAGAAAAAATGTTTCATGGATGATTTGGTTGGACTAGACTCAGTTCTGATCTTTGATTTCTGGTGTGATGCAACAGAGGATAGCTTTATGGGAAGCGATTGGTTTTGTAGATGTATGTGTATGTGGTTGTTGCAGGTTATAGGGGTAAGTAAAAGGACACAAAACTTCCTTTAGTGTCATTTTTGTATATCCCTCTTTGTATAGCTGTATATCCCTCTTTAGTGGCCTACTTTCTTCTAACGTTTAGCCTTGTATTTCTTTGCACTCTTGAGTTTGGTGAGATTTTGAAAGTGTGACTGTTTTGTAGGACATTTAACATGCAAAATACTTGCACAGTATTTCTTGTCACATTCTTGTTCCAGTATTGTCTATTTTACAACTTCATATGCCTTTACAAGTAGGATTTTTTTTCCTAGTTGCCATGGGTAATGGTCATGCATGACACCAGTTATTTCTTAAAATTTTCCGTGTAAATAGCATGAAGTAATTTGTTTAGTATAAAGCTGTTTTGGCAGATACTACAAAACTGGAATGCAAAGGGGGGCGGGAAAAGAGGAGATTGTTTGCAGTCAGAAATAGAGAAATAAAGATGAGCACCCTAAGCAGGAACTGAAATAATTGGGAATGTAATTAAATGCATTTTTTTTCCTCCACCGTGGGCTGGTGTGTGAAGAGGAGGAAAAGATGCAAAACCTCACAACACTTGGAATTTACATAACTGAAATGCTTTGGCAAAGAGGACAGGAGAAAAACTTGTTTATTTGACTTGATTTCATGGGCATTGAAAACAGATTTGAAGATGGCAGTAAGTGGCAGCTAATGTAAAAGAAGGAAATACAGCTATAGGCATGAAACTCTGTGACAGGCCCTGTAGAAGAACCCTGGAGGACTTAAAGTAGTTCTCTTTGTGGAAGATAAAGCAAATCTGAAGAGTTGAGTACGCATAAAAGCAATGACACTTAAATTACTCCTGAGTAAATACCTTTTATCTTAAAAAACCCAACAACAACAAAAAAACCTCAAACAAAACCCCCGACACCCTAAGCTTTCGGATAAAGAGAGTATAAAACTCTAGATGAGATACTGAACCAAATTCCAGCCCTCTTAAAGTGATCATGGATCTGTTAAAAAACCCGAGGATTTCCCATTGTCTTCACTATTGTCCTTCCAAGAGAGCTAACACCGGGAAGCCTCTTGGCTGACATGCTCTCAAACACTGTTAATATTAAAGTTCAGCACCAAATGATCTGTGAGTGGTTGTGTTTAAACTTCAGTAACTTGGTCTAAGATAGGTTGGTATCAGTATTGTGTGGATTCTGTTGCTGTTGAAATCCCTCAGGATCTCTGTCATCGCTGGTTACCATTCTTAAAAATCGGATCTGTTATTGAGCTAGTTAAAAATGGTATGTGTCAGGATTTTGAAACGGAGTGATGCAATGTTCCTAGCTCTGTATGATGGTAGAGATACTTGGAATTGTCAGCTGGCTCAGTGTGGTGGAAATCCATAGACAATGTAAAATGGCATTTTTTAAGGGGGATACTTTGCAGTGTCCTAAAAATAAGGAAAGAGCAGCAGTAAAGTTTTTTTTCATTTGAGCTGTTTTAGACTTTCAGAACTTCAGATTGATTATGATGCCATAGCAGCCTTGTCGCTAGCTGTTTATTATCGTTTTGGTTATAAAGAGGAGCAGAGACTTAGCTTTTGATAACTACTAGGAAGAGTAGGTGTCGGCATCACAGTAGCTTCAAGTCATTCCACCTGTTAAGATCTTTTGTTGCAGTGGTCTAGCGTTTGCAAGATAGCACGTGACTAGATTGTTATGTTCTGACCCATATTAAAGATGCTCATGGACGCTATCTTCGGTTCAGAACATGATGGCAGCCAGTAAATGTTGAGGAATGACTGTTGTTTGTCCAGAAAACCTGAGCTTTTGCTGTGCTAATGTTCTTTCTGGTGTGCTTGTTCAAAGCCTATTTGAGAAGCTTATGTATTATCTACCTTTTTGTAGAAGGAAGGATACTCTCTTATGGATGTTGTCTTTCATTTTTTGTGAACTTATGTTGGTTTTTTGGTATTGCTTTTTTGCCTTGTGTGTTGCAGCGCCTTGTCTTATGTTGGCCACCCTTCTGCTAAGTCTTCAGAACCACATGTGCAACATTATGCAAAGGGCACCATCTGTAAACAGCTGTTGAAGACCCGTTCATTAAGACTGGCATTCTTTCTTATACAGATCTCAGTATGGGCAATGCTGGCAGAACCAGCATTATAATATTGCAGTTTTGCAGTATTTTCACTAAATTGTAGAGGATATTCACCTGCTCATCACATTAGGATTTTCTTCCTGTGTTTAGAGGAACACAGACTTTTATGTACTGGGATGGGGGGGATTGATTATCTGAGGGTTACCAATAAATTGAGAGGGTTATGAGTAAAAAGTGCTGGCTGTTCTAGGGAGATGATTCTTACTACATTTACCAGGGGTTTCACATGCTACTCTCCAGCTTTTCAGTAACGCAGAATATGAAGTATTAGTTGCTTTTTGAATTGAGGCTACTGTGAATGTACTACGTGTCTGTAGCAGGAACTCATCTGAGAAGCATTAGCCACAGCAGCTGTTGGCAATTCGGAATTTTCTGTTTCCTAATGCTAGTTACATGGTCTTTATAGTTTTGACCATCTTTCAGATCCATTTTCTGAGGTAGTGTTCGTTAGCAATCAAGACAAATTTTATGCAGGCAAATTGAACTATTAACATAATTCAGTTGCCAAAAACCAGAATAACAACGGGGTTTTTAATTTAAATTTGCAAGGCATTAATCTGTGGTGCTAGCAGACTAGCTCAAAAGCATCATTATTGAACAAAATTTCTCCCATAGCTTGTTAAAGAAATACTTTAAATATTGTTTGTGGTATCAAGAGGGACCCTTGATATACCAGAAAAGAACATGAGAAGGTCTCAAATGTTTGGAATTACAAGTTACAGACTTCTGCAGACTCTGAAATACCGTGAAATTGCTAATACTTGTGGAAATGTATCTAATTACTCATTCTGGTTCTCTAAAATGCTGTATTTCTTGACTCTGAAAGTATACTTTAAAGAGAGTACATATAATCAATAGATTTTTAAACTTAGAAAATTTTATGTACAAAAAGATACTTAACAGTATTTTAATAATATTTTTTTAAAAAAGCCGCAAACTGAAGAATATAAATTGACTCTTGTTTGAAGGTGAAATGGACACTTGAATTCAACTTGGCAGACTGCAGTAAGTGTAAAAACCTGGGCTTCTTTCTTTTATCATCCCATCATATTTTTAATTATTTTTTTTTTCTTTCCAGAATGTCCTTTCAGATGTCCTTGTTACATCCACACCTGAGCTAGTGATATCAGTATACTGGGGGGAGGGAGTTCTAACCTGTTATGTCTGTTCATCCCATGCTATACCTGGGATGCAGTGGAGGTGTTGTTTTTATTGATGACATTAAGTACAATATGAGAAGACAATATGAGAAGAAATTCAGGTAAAAAACAAAAAAGAAACTGTCAAAAACCACAACAAACAAAAAAGATGGTATCTTGTATAGATATTTTTAAATCATAAAAATACATTTTCAAAGTAAGTCCCAACATAAATTGCTCACATTTGACTGCTCAAGTGTGTTCAGTCTGTACTTCACTAACTTTGTAGAGATACCACATTACTAAAGTAATTGAAAGCAGCTAGATGCAGTTGAAATGAAGATTTGATGATCTTTTGTACAATGCAAGTCTTGAACTCCATGGTAGAAATGTGACATCAGCTCTACCAAGTCAAGTTCTCTCCCTCCCTGCTTCTTCTCCACGCCCTTCACCCAGTGACCACAGTACAGGTTGCAGAAATTTCCCACATTGTTTCCTTGTCCAAGTTGCCCTTTGTGGCATTATCCAGACTGAAAGATTATTTAATTTTTTTTAAAGTTAATTCTTGATTGCTTAACTAATGCCAGTTACCTGTGTAAGTTTGTGCGTACAATTAGAAGTTCAGCGTTTCCAAACGTGTTTTACTCTACCTTAATGCTAATATGTGTAGAAAGCACCACATAATGTAATTAACATCAAATTAAATTGAAATCCATTAAATTTAATGCTTGCTTTCTGTGTGTTTTGAGCCACTGGGGGCTGTGATCCTGTAGTGTGGGAACTGCTCAGTTTGTCAAGCTGACACACTAACAGATAATATTTTGTGGGAGTTTTGTTATTATGGATAGACTGCTGCAGGTTTAAAACTGAAATCTAAGGCTGAATTATTACCTGTGCCATTCTCAATTTGCACTCTCTGTTTTCTGACTGCAAACATGTAGATGTGTATTCTGGCCTACAAAGTCAATTTTTCCTTGTAATTTGCAACCAAAACTGATAGTACATGTTTGTAGGAATCCTGTTTGCTTGCTTGCTTACTGTCATCTTGCAAAAGTCATGCAAGTCTCTTAACAAAGTTCAGACACTTGGAAGAAAATCCAAGTTGAAATAAAAATGGACTGTTGACAGTTAAAGGCTCCTAAGAGGGTATTGTGTGTCTTAAACCCCAATGCAATTTGATTTTCCTCTTCAAAATGTTTCATTTGATGGTCTGGAAAATACAATTCTATCTTGTAAACAGTATTTGAGGATGTCCACTGCATTGTTAGAGTGAATGTGCAATTTTTTTCCCTGTGACATTTAAATGTTCTTAACACAGTATTCACGCGTACTCAAAAAAGAAGAAAAACAGCAAGAAAAACAAACTTAAATTTGTTTTGAATATGACATACAAGTCTAATAAAATTATAAAATCCAGAGTTTTATTATAAACTTTTAAATTTAAAGAAAATAAAAAATGTCAGCTATTAGAATCACTAATATGTTTTTACAGCCTTTGCACAAAACGATACTGTTGTATCACCTATCTGAAACCAGGTTTTCAAACAGGTCCTATTGCATCAGTGATTAGCTAATAATACCAGAAGAAGTACTTTGTTTCAAAGCGATGTGCATGTTAAGAATGGTGCAAAGAATTTTAAAACATCTTTGGAAGGAATTTCCAGTTGCTAATGGCTGAATATGAGTGTTACTATCAATTACTGTTAGATTTGTAATGGCTTATTGTAGAGTTTGGCTTTTCTGCATTTGGGGGATGTGGTCAGAACTGTAAAAGGCTTTGTTATGTCTGTACATCTACTAAAGATTGTTACTATTTTAAATTTTTTTTGTTGGCAGTTACTGCTGACAACTCTTGAAAGCTAAGAAAATTAAAATGTTAATATTGGGTAGGTCATTAGATGTTATGACCAGGATGTCAGAGTTTCATGCACACTGGTAACTGTGAACTAATCTTTATCCACCGAAATGTAACACATTTGATACTTACAAAACAAATGATCAAGTCTCAAAGTTAACTATTCATTTGTTTTGCTGGTATGTTCCTCTTCTCTATGCTGCTCCTTATGTCAAAGAACTCTTCCTCTTAAAGCGGCGTTTGTTCTTTTAACTAAATAAAACATAAATACCAGATGCTCTGGAGTTGAGGTGGCTTCTTGTCAGCTAAGCTTACTACTCTGCAAGTTGTTGGTCGAACATAAAAATGCCACAAAGCAGAAAATTCCTTGCTTTTTGAGACACCTTGCATATTGCTGCATTACCAGAAAGACACTTTTCATCACAAAGGTAGTTTTTCAGCCATCTATTTGCAACCTTAATTTTTAAGCTTTTGCACACATACATTCCTAGGACGTGTGCCCAGATGTATTTTAATTTAGTTCATCCTTGTGGAACACGACTTTAAAAAAAAAAAATTAAAAAGTCTCAAGGCTAGGAAACTAAAGCTAACAATCATATTTTGTTCACAAAACATACTTTAGTGTATATTGAAAGACTTGAAATGCTCTTTGGTTCTGCTTTGCAGTTAGCTAAATACAGTTGTGTTTTTGTATGAGAATAGAGTTCACTAGGTGGCGATATAGTATAGATGTTAACAACATTATTAAAACACAAACTAAGTGTAATTAAATAGGTTAGTGATAATTCACTCTTTTCCAGATTGGGAACATCACAGTTAAATCACGTGGGTGTCAGGTTTTTGTTTCCTCCTGTATAACTTGTATGTTAATTCAGTAAGGTTCCTGTTAGAGAGGTGCAAAAAGTTATGTTTCTGAATAGTGATTTGTTTCATTATTTTAAAAAAAGAAGGGAAAAAAATGCTCTGCTTAGAGGCACCTTCATGTTTTGAGGTTGTGTCTTGTTCATCACAGTTTAATAACAGCAAAGTGGTTTTGTTCTTTAATTTGAGATTTAAGTGTCTCTTCTCCACATGTGAAAAACGGAAAGGATGTATATTGAGATAAGCGCTGAGCTTAGTGTCATGAGCTAAGTGGTGTGTACTGGTATTTCAGAGATCCTAGAGCAGGTGATGAAAGGATAAAAAAAAATTTGCTTTGCAAATTTTAATAGCTTTTAAGTCCAACATTAACCATTTGTTTAAATTTTTGTGTGTGCTTTTTTTTTTTTTTTGAAGTTACTATTGCATGGTTATAATTCTCAAAAGTACGCTGTGCTGCTTTGAAAACTGTTTTCGTTATTTTGAGTTTGCGAAAGGCCATTGTATTGATTGTCAAAGAGTAGAGAGGCAGGGGCTGGAACACCCAGCGAGCGTGTGCACGGGCTGTGAGCGGGTCTGGAGGCAGAGGTTTCTCAAGCACAGACCCTTCTGTGTATCGCTTTAGCGAGCTGCTATTGTGCGAGTGAGTGGGGAGGAAGGTTGTAATTAGGTATCCATGTAGGCTGAACCCGCCATTTTACTGAGCTCTGCTGGAGTAGGTCCTTGTAAGGGAGATGGCAGGAGGCTGGGAGAGCATGAAATGGCAGCCGCCTAGCAGTAATCCGGCCATATGCACCCTACAGGAAGCCACTGTTTTGCACAGCTTTTGAATCCGCCCGTCCCCTCTGGGTCAGGCAGCAGTAGGAAAGATGCAGTTTTCAGAAAAAGCTGTTTTGACTTTCAGTTTACCTTTCTGATGGGCAGAAGACAAAGTCTAGGGAAAGTGACTGTGTTAGTGGTTAGCACTGTGCTCTCTTACGAAAGGATTGCGTGTCACGTTACACCGGCACCCCAGTGCGGTCTCGTAACACTGCCGGCTCACGGGCCGGGGGACAGGGATGAGCCATTCGCCACGGTGGGGCACTAGTAACCACTCTAAATAAAACAACTTGAGGGCTTGTCTTTCTGATGGAAAATAATGTGTTTTGTACGTAGCCTTCCATAGTTCCCAGTAGGTTGCAGGTTTCACGTCCCTGTTTCTTGTCTCTCCTGCAGGCAATGGAGCATGCAAACGGCATGGAGCTGGATGGCAGGAGGATTCGGGTAGATTACTCAATCACCAAGAGAGCACATACACCCACCCCGGGCATCTACATGGGCAGGCCAACACAGTAAGGAGCTCACCCATTTCCTGTAATGGCATTAAAATAGATTTAAACTGAATGTTTGGTTGGAGAAATAGAGCTACAGATACGGGGGGTTTTTTTAAGTTTTAAGAGTTATGTCAATTGTATTTTATCACTAAGTTATTAATACAAATTGTGTGTTACTGTGGTTCATATGTACCATTAAATCCTACTGTAGTTTATTGTATCTTTATTTATGAAAAAATACTGAAGGAGTTATTTAAAAAAAATATATCCAGCATGATCAGTTAATGCACTCTTAGCTTACTGAAATACTAAGGTGCCCATTTGTCTTTGATTTCGATGGGAACTAGGCTCAAATCCCTGGTAGGTTTTCTGGAGTTTTTTGAAAGTGTTTAAATATTTCATTGTTAGATTGTTTTGGGCCATAGTCTTAAGTGTCTTATTTACAAAAACACTTAAAAAACCTGTTTAAGTAATTTAAATCAAGATGAAGAGTAGATATCGAAAATTTTGGGTTTTTTTTTCTTTTTCTCTAACAGCAGTGGAGGAGGTGGTGGCGGTGGAGCAGGTCGTCGCCGTGACTCATATTATGATAGGGGGTATGACAGAGGATATGACAGATACGAAGAATATGACTACAGATACAGGTACCTAATCTTCATTTTATTTCTGTAGGAACCGTGGATTTGTTGGAGGGAGGGGGAGGGAAGTCAGATGACAAAAAATGTTATTCAGTTTGTAGCAAGGTACACTTACATGCTTGTTAGAGCCTCATTACATTAGGTTTTGGGGGATTAAAGTAGTCGTAATCTTCAGTGTTTATGTAACTCAGTTTTACAGTAAACAGTTAGGCAAGGGGTTAATTTTGTTACCTGATGGAGATAGGGCATGTGCCCTATGAATCTAGTGGGCAAATTCATGAGTTCCAGAAAGGGAACTCGTTTTTCCATGCTGTATATAGAACTAGGGACAGCTGACACACAGTGCTGTTTAAAAAGGGGTTATTTGTAGATGGGATGTTTAATGCTTGACATTTCATAACCATCTCGCTGTTTTGAAACTTATCTAGTTTCAGAGAATGTTGTTCAAGAACTGTCGGCATCTGTAAAAGCACTTCATGTGTTTGCAAGGCTAGTGAGAGTTTATTAAATTCTCTGTCTGGGAATATCTTACAGTTTTGAACACATCAAATAGAGAAATATAAAAGCATTTGTTAAATAACTGTAAGTCACAGCCAAATAAAGCTGAAATCATTCATGCAGGCCAAGTCTTTCAGTGCTAAGGAAATGGTTCTGTTCTGTAGAAGTGATGCGAATAAGGCTTCTTTCATAATGGAAGTTGTTGGGTTTCTTTTTTAATTTCCTTTAAAGGAGACGATCACCGTCACCTTATTATAGTCGATACCGATCACGATCAAGATCTCGTTCCTATAGTCCAAGTAAGTAAATATAAGTGAATAAGTAGAATCTGTCTGGTTTAAACCTTGTTGTTACTAATATTAATTGATTAATGGAAATTCTGAATGTGAAAGCAAAAAATCTGGGCAGGTTAAAGCTGAGTTGTTGTAAACTGTGTACAGTTTGTAAACAGTTGTAAACTGTGTACAGTTACTGTATAGTAATTGTGTTGTCTTTTTTTTTCCCACAGGGCGCTATTGAAGATCAGAAGAGTTACAGTTGAGGACATGATTTTTAAATACAAAGTTCTGATCTTAGCTTCCCTACTGCTCTCCCTCACATTCTTCCCTTCCTTGTCCTCAATCCAGCTCTTTTACAAATCTTTGGTTCGTGTAGAATATACATATTTTCAGTTGAAGTATTCCTGTTTTCCATCCCTCCTTATTGTAATACTCTTAAATATTGTAATTGTTGTAGTTTTTGTGTAGTAAAACATCTTAAGTAAAATGAAATAGAGAACCCAAAGTGCTGATACATTTTGGAAGTCATTCCTATTTCGTTTTTAAAACAATTGGACTGCTGAGTAATCAGAAGAGAGCATTGCTATTTTTAAAGCTTGCATGTCATATGTAATGTACACACTCAGATACTTTACAATAAACCTGCATTTCCAAGTAACTCGTTAATCCTTCTGTTAAAATGTTTACCTATGACTTTGATAAACAAGTAACAACTTTGAGCCTTTTCTGTAATGACAGATTTGCTTAGATAGTCACGAACCAGAGGTTCGGTTGTTTTTTTCTTTCTTTTTCTTTTTTTTTTTATTTTTGGTCAGGTAGTTGCTTTGAGTGTAGACGATTTGAGCTAGAGCAAAATTTGGTATTTGACTGGGAAAATAGATTCTATCCTTGCACACTCAAAATAAAGGCTGTGTTTTATAGATAAAGTTTCTGGTTTGCTACACAGTGGATAATATTTGAAATTAAAATTGTAAAAATCTTAGGGTTTTTATTGTACTTGGTTGAATATTTCCCCTTAATTGGTGCAGGAGAAAAAATATTTATTGAACATAGCAATTAGTTGTATAATTTGCTATTCATTTAAACAACAACAAAAATGCCCAACGTTTTGGTACTTCAGTAATGATTAAGCAAGTTTTGTTTCCAGTCCTTTTTCGAGTTTTGAAAGTATGAATAGAAAAACCTACAACTACATGTAAACCTTTTTTTTTTTTTCCCCCTCAATAAAAGTTAATCCACTGGAATGTGATTTCTTGTCTTCTGTGTTTTGTGTCACCTTGGAATATAGGTTAAATAAGACTGCTGTATGGATAATAAAGTCAGCATTTCTCTGTCTTCTCAGAAGCCTTGTCTTCCCTGGGAATCAGCGTGGAGTTAGATGGGATGGAGAAGTAGAGTGGGAAGTCCAGCTTTCTCTTGTGCCGTCTTTGGCACTTGCTGGAGTCGTGGTGAGATGGTTTAAGGAGAGAAACACTATTGACTTTGTTTAGATTTCTGGCAAGTTTTGTCCTCTGAAAGAACTCTCCATGTGGCTGGTTGAATGTCAGTGTTGGCACAGCAAAAAGAATAGGACTACAAAGCCCTCAGAGCAAAAATAATTTAATCTTGATTGTCAGGGAATGCCACCAGAAGAGTTTGTTGTAATTTTAAGAGGGTAAGCCTGTGAAACTTAATTTTGTTAACTATTTCTGAATGTCAGTGCCAGGAACTATTTACAAGTCATTAAAAGAAACAAAAGCACATCCAACTCTTGTAAAGGCTTGATCCAGTATGCCAGGAGAAACTGGTGACAAAACAACTCCTAACTTAATGGTTATTACTCAACACTTTCTATCCATTATGTTTTATCTATAAATCGTAGTTGAAAACTCTTAGTAAAATGAAAGCAAAGGACCTGAAACACTGAAGTGCAACAAATAACCTTCCAATTCTGATTATTTCACTAGCGATCCAGACAAATTGGGAAGTGTTACAAAAATTGTTCTCTGTAAACCAAAATGCTTAAGTCTGATCATGGAAAACGGTGGGTGTTTTTGATGTGGTTTTGCTCTTTCAAAATTGAGGGGAGTGGTGTGCAGCTATAGCGAGGCAACCGAGGGCAAAAGCATGGGAAGTAGCTGCTGGGCTGGCCGGGGCAGGCATTCTGGCTCCGGGAGGTATGGTGGTAGCAAACAGGAGAGAGGTGGCTTCTTCTTGCCAGGTTATGGTATTTGTGGCCTGTAATTGACGAGGGTTGAGATGTATTAATCAGCTGGACAGCAGTTACTTCAACAGAATGTTGCCTGGAAGCTAAAGCCAGAAAGGAGCGTCTCCATCCTTAGCGTGGAGGTTGTTCTTCAGTTAGACCTAACAATCCTGTGAGTCTGTATTAAGCTGTAAGTGGCAATAGTGTTGCATTACATGATGCATTTTGTGCTTCATGTTGCCTGGAGGATAATTTGTAGCTGTTTCCTCATTTAGCTTTGGGTTGGTTGGTTTGGGTTTTTTTTTTTTTAATTATTATTATTTTAACTGAGATGGGTTGTGCAGAGATCTTGGTGTTAGCAGCTTTCTGTACGTTCTCCCCAAAGATGGGAGCCTGGTCTCTGCTTTGTTGGGAATGGATTTATGAACACTGTGTATATAAGCTGGTGATACTGTCCATAAAAGAAAATACCCTGAGTAACTCTGATACTGTGTCTCTAAACACAGCTAGTTAAACAGATAGATACTTTCTCTAGTCATTTTTGTCTTTTCTGTAGTTAAGGCACTGGAAGCATAGTCGGAACTCTAATTGTGTACTATAGTTCTACAACAAAGTAAAAAAAAGTGAACCTGTGTAACAACTTAGTGTTACTTTGTGCTAGTACACAAAAAGCTTAAGTTCACAATTGAATTTCTAGGGAACGCTTAAATACTGACTTTAGACAAACCTGACAGTTCATCTAGGTTTTTGTGTAGCCTCAGTTCTAGGTTTAGGGTGTAGAATGCAAGGTAATACTTGCTCTTAGACCTTCTGTGTTCCTAAATGCTTCAAAGAAGTGGCCACAAGACGTTCACAACAGCTACTAACACTGGCTGAGACTTTGTGTAATGGAAAATTTGCACCCGATGACAACAGTTGGAGATGTAGTGGTGTATGTGTTGGGTCAAAATAACTTCTGAGGATGTGTGCATGTGTATAAAGATCACGTGCTTAAGGTGAAGTTTATTAAGGCTATCAATTTGTCATTTGCCCTGTAAAACTATGTTTCAAGTCTTTAATCACACGCAGAATTACACAGAATGATAGGGGTTGGAAGGGACCTCAGGAGATCATCTAGTCCAAACCCCTGCCAGAGCAGGTTCCCTACAGCAGGTTGCACAGGAACATGTCCAGGCGGGTTTTGAACATCTCCAGAGATGGAGACAGATAATGACGTTAAACCTTCAGTCTTGCAGTAGTAACCAGTGCATGTGACTATGGTGCTGTGTGACTTGGAAGAGGTGTGACCTAGTCAGTTGAAGAATGGGTTTTGGAAAAGCACCTTCTGTTGTGTGGCTTCAGCAAAGGAAAACCAGTTTGGTGTACTTACACCACTGCTGGCTTTTACTGTCGGTCTATTCTGTTGAGCTGCTGTAGTCCTCTAGAACTAAGGTGAATTCTCTGGACCAGAGAAGGAGAACAATCTTGAGATAAACATTTTCTATTGCTTCCTACAAAAGCAACTTTCTTGGTTAGCCAGATGATGTAAACAAATTTTCCTCATGCATGCAGTCAGCACCCTTGTCTTTCAAACAGCAGTGTAAAGGAGAACACGAAATGCAGACTCAAGCCACACCACCTACACTATCTGTAGACATTTCTTGCATTGCTTACGTTTTACTTCTGCATGAGGTATTTCAGGTGGGACTGCCTCTGTCTGTGGACAGGCAATGACTGT
>NW_010330047.1:28170-39591 GCF_000700745.2 Antrostomus carolinensis
TATAGAGCTGTAAATACAATGCTTCAAACAAGTTCAGGTGAAAAGCAGTTTCCCTTAAAGATGTTAGTATGTCCAGACAGCGCAAAAAATACCATCATCACACTTCCTTGGTTTGGATTAGACTTGTTATTAGACGTAGTACTCTTCCTTGTACTGCTTCAGATATACCAGATTAAATGTTCAGTGAGAAACCTGCCAGATGCACTCGTGGCCTGGAAAAGGCTGTGAGCCACTGAAGCGGGTCTGTCCGTGCATTTCATGAGGAAGTGAGAGACCACCTTACACAGAATGATTTCTTAACTCTTGTGGTAGTAACTGAGTGTTACATCTAATAGCAGATATCTCTCACATTCAGATTAACAACAAAATTTAGTTGGCAAAACCTTAAAGAAGGTCTTCATTAACAAAGATCTACAAACTTCTCTTTACATCAGTTCTTGAATAAGCGGCTACGGTGGAAATAAGTTTCCCACTGTGAAAAAGGCAAATGGTATTTCCTATGTAAGATTACTTTTTAAGCTTAAAAAAGTAGTTATTTGTCCATTGTCCTTTGTTTAAATTTTGGGTTTGGTGGGGCTTTCCAACTGCGAAGATGTCCGATATATCAGGGTCAAGAATGGAGAATTGTGGTCGCTGAGAACCAATACTGAGGTAAGAGTTTCACCAGCCCAATCCGTGATTCTACCCTCATCCTCTTCCCATGCATCTCAAATCCAGTATTTTATGATCTGCCAGAACTTCCAGGATGACTTTTCTCATGCCAACCCAGTCTCATGATACATAGAGTACAGCACGAGCAGTAAGCAGCACAGGCACAAGATAACCCTCCAAGATGCTTCAGTATCTTTGTCTTTCAAGATTTACCTCAAAGGAATGTACTGACAGAGGAGAACTCGTTAGGTTGTCTACAGATGTACCACAGGAGCTGGCATAGGTCTTTATTTTTGCTTTAAATGGAAACAAAACAAAACCCCGTGTGTAAACTCATTGGGGTAGAACAATGAATCAGTGCTTTGTAGAAACTGGTCTTGCAAATCTCCAGCTGGAGGAACCATGGGCTGTTTGGACCTCTCTTTTTCACTGCTCCTTTTTTGCTCCTGTTCTCAGCATGACGATAACTAGCCAGTCTTTTACTGGTTTGGTTTGTGGATCCAGGGTTATGAGAGATGATTATTTACAAGTGCTTCTTCAATAACTGTAGCTGTCCCTCTCTGTCTCATAGTAAATACCTTCTAAACTCATGGAGATGAAGAGAATGTGAAGGATGGTTAAAGGCAACTGACATTTTTTAGGCTTTAATAATTTTGCAGTGGCTCTGTCATCTTTTATAGGTTGTGTGGAAGCAGACGCTTGCAGCGGCGCAGGAAAGAAGAACCACTGAATGTTGATTACTAAATCACTGTTGATGACTAAATCACCATTGATGATACATGATTCCACTACACTGGCAACATAGATCTTCACAAATATTGTGTAGTATCTAATGCCACAACAAACACGGAATGCGTTCATCAGGGAACATTCAAATAGTTGACGGCTCTCATGTGCACTGCCGGGATATTGTAGTGTGATCTGGACTGTGGCAGGATGGCAACAGAGTGGAAGGCTTTGTCAGCAGCTGCTGACTCCTACTTGTCAACTTTCACAGTCTAACATGCTTTCCTAATGTTCTTGTTTCTCTTCTGCTCCTTGCTTTAGATGTCAAGTCTTTCCCTTTTTCCAGGTTACTGGATTCAGTGCAGGATTGGGCAGATAGAAGTAACACGTAGAAAACAGAAAGGCGATCTGCTTCACAGTGCCAAATCCCAGGTGCCAAATCCCACAGCTACTTTGCAGCTGCATTCCTCCTGTTTTAGGATCTTCTCTTCCATTCTTCTGTGAGGAACTGCTAATTTGGATTCCTAGGTTGCCGCTTTAACAATAGTGTGTAGTAAATGCTCAGAAGTTGGTCTTTAAAAAAAACCCCAAAAAACCCCAAGACCAAACCCACAACCAAAAAAACCCCCCCCCCAAGATTTTAACAGTGCATCAAATAATTAAATGACCTCTAACAGTTTTTCTTCATTCAGGGCAAATAATTCACTTCAGAGGAATGTTAATTACAGATAGTCAAGTTTCCCATTAGCAGAGCACTGACTTCCCCAGCTGCTGCCCCCAGCCTGCCACAGGGTTGCTGCTTGGCACCCTTTGTTCTCACGGGCTTTCTTCTGACACTCCATGGGGATGGTGCAACAAATGCGCTTCTCCTTGGCCAGAAGAGAGAGAGAAAAAGCAGAGAAAAGGCCTGCTGTCTCTTCAGACAGGTAAGGTAGAGTTATTTGCAAAGCTGAAGGAGAGCCTCCTGCTTGTGTCGAGCTGTCCTTTGTAAGTTTACAACCAGTATAAGTAGTAACTGAAGTGGCTGATGCCAACTCTGCTGCTTGAGCAGCGATGGCAGCACGAATAACCACGGCTGTTGCTGCATGGCTGGGGTGGCCTTGGCTCTCACTTGAGTGCAGCTGGCTCTCCCAGGGAGTGTTTGATACCCCCACATCAGCTGCTAGTGCTCGGGGGGAAAAGGTAGCAAAAGCAAAGCTTCACTAAAAACCAAAAATCGAGTGCTGGGCTCACACTCACCTTGAACATAAAGTGTCGGGATTTTTTCTTGTTTTAAAATAAAACATCCTTTCAAGTCTAGATTTCCAGGCAGTCTTATATACAGTGTGTTTAATTTCCGTCTACTGGAGGCTAGAAAGAAACCCATGCAGCAACCCATCTGAGGATTTCATAGAAAGGAGACAAGAACAACAGGTCTTCAAAGTATAAAAAGACAAAACTTTAAGGGAGTTAACAGTTGGGACAGATATTGATATAGCTGAGAATATTCCCTGGAAATTAAAGTTCATGCTGGGATAAAGTCACCCAATGTGTGGGAATGTAGGAGGTTTGGGTTTGGTTCTTCTCTCAGCCTATGTGGGTAACCTTGGACAGAATACTTAAATCTCAGTTTTCCATGTATGAAGATGAGGTTAATAAATATTCTTCTTCCAGCTTTTTTTTTTTATTTGGTCTGTTCCAGCTTTGGAACAGTGGGTGACTTGTGAGAGGATCTGTGAAAGATGATTAAACAACTATGTAAATCTATTAATAAGTTCATAAAGTCTATACTGGCACTGACATGCAGAATGTATAAAAGTAGCCACACCTGCACAGGGACATGGTTAAAGACTGGTCTATCTGGTCCCATGTTTTCAGAGAGTCCAGTTCTGGAACTTAAACACCAACTGGTTTCTTCCTCTCATTCAGGCATAAAGGAAGAGACAGGATGCTGCAGCCTGAGGAAGGGGCTGAGCCCCATTTCTCTGCTCATACTTACCCCAGCCCCCCCCACCCCTGATGTCCCCACCCCAGTGCTGGTGAGGAGGGCCCCTCTGTGCTGAGCACCCGTGCAGTGCCTGCAAGCTGCACGTTGCAGAGCAGTTGGAAACATATGCTCGAACGCCAACGGTTTTTAAAAATACTACAGAATTCATGTTTTAATATTCCCTTAAACTTCTGGGTTTTAGTGCATCTTTGATTGCACCATGCAGTTAGTTTAGCTCTCCAAAGCCAGGGAAACCTAGGATTTTTGCTACAGAAATCAGGGTCACTGGAGATGGTGGTTATCCCTGGGTTAATCAAAAGCAGTTGTACAGCCCAGGCCAGAGGCTGACCATACAGTCTGTCCAGCAAACCTCTCCCCCTGCTAACAGCCCAACTCAACTGTCTGCTGCTGAGCGGGGCTCCCCGGGGCTGCAGGCCACCCCCATCTCAAGCTGGGGGGCTGCTGTCACTGCTCTGGGCAAGACATGGGGGGTCCTCTCCTCTGCAGCCCTGGGAAAGACAAAACACACATCATTTCTCTGCTCCCTGAGCCAAAACCAGGGCTCAAGTGTTTCTAAGCTTGAATCACTCACGCAGCTGAGCGCTGAGGGGTGCTCACCGGGAGCCACCCTGGGGACCCCCCACCCTCCGACCACCAGTCACAGGGGAAGGGGGAGCAAGAGCTGCTGCCCTGGGCCCACTGGGGGCTCAGCAGCCCCATCCCCTGCTCTGGAGCAGCCTCAAAACCCACCGACCCAGCTGTGCTGCAAGCCCAGCTGCTCCAGTGATTGCTTGGACAGGTAGGACTGGGAGTAACTGGTATCGTGTTTGGGTCATGGGAAGTGTTTAGAAAGCTTAAATTGTGGCCATTGTATTTTGTTGTTGGAGTCCTGTGGGAAGAAAGTGCTACTTGTGCTCCTGGTTTTTATTTCTTTTTAAAGGACAGGTGAAGTCCAGAGATAAATGAATAAAAAAATGAGTTTGTTCCTTGTGAGGGTCCCCAGTGCCCATATCTGGCAGGGGAGCGCAGAGGAAAAGCCACTCCAGCACCTGTGTCTGCTTCTGCCTCCTGCTAGCCAGCCCCCTTCCCTCTGTGCTTCGCCCCTGCATCCTCACGCATCGTCTATCCACACCTTCCAGCCTGCTACCTTTACCTTTTCTTTTCAGATCGAGACAGATATTTCTGTGTTGCACCTGCGACAAAGTCAGTGGAGCCTTTGGCCAAGGCACGGCCACACTGCAGCACCATGCTGGTGGCCAGCCTGCATGGAGGGCGGGCTCAGGGGGCTTGGACCCCACACCCGGGTGCTCATCAGGCCTTGATGCCAGCCCCTCCGAGCTGTGTCCAGCTAAAACACCAAGTGATGGTTTGGTAGATGCCAATTGTGTATCTCCAGCTGAGCAAGGGATAAACATGGCATCACTGGCTCTCCGTGCATCTCAGCTGTCTCCAAAAGTGTAAGAGCGCGGCTTTTTCCCTCAGAGCCTGGGACAGTGACACAGCCAGGTCAAACCCCCTTCAGAGAGAACATGTGAAATCCTGAGCCTTGCCTGGGGAAGAGACAAGGGCAGAGAAACCAGGAGGCTGATACCCAACTAGGATGTATCAGAACTTCAAACTGGAAAAACTTTGGATGAAATCATTCTACCAGAGTTGCCAAACTGCAAAAAGAAACAATTTCTCTGGGCAATAGTGGATTTCCAGCTACTCACAGAGAGGAAGGCTTCATCACATGTTGAACAGCACAACAAGGGATGCAAAGGCTGGCAACCACCTGCTGCTTCATCATTTTCTTTGAGGTTGTTGCAAGTCTTCTTTGACTAAGAATATAATTAATACATTTAGTTAACTAATGGAGACAGATAGCTGAGAAATTGCTAGACCTATCAAGGACATGGCTGTTTTTTAAATGAACTCCCCACAGCGGTCAGATCCTTGCTTAATTATTTCTTCCTTTAGCTTCTTCAAAATATTTTTCTACTGTGGGCATTGTACGGTTCTCCCTTGTTATGGTCCTTGCTGTGGCCACTAGTGTCCCACTTTCTGGTGTATTGTGAGCTGTGTGGGAAATGACCTAGCTAAGGTTTGCTGCAAAATGGGCAGGACAAAACTTATCTAAAAGCAAAAGACTTGCTTTCTAACTGTGGATGTATCCTTCTGCAGGGGGTCCTGAGCCCAAATGCCATGGAGGAACAAGCAGACAAGCTGATGGTTTTGTGCTAACCTGCCTCAGAACATGGAGATTTCCATGCAGAAATGCACCTTTGAGGAGGTGGAGAACATCAGCTTTGGAGCTCAGCAGGGAAAGAAAGCCAACGTGAGAGAGGGTTTTTTAATGAGATAGGCACCATAGAGATCTGGAGGAGGATGACCTTCAGGCATTCTTCAGGCATTGTCACAGAGAAGACTCCTGCAGTAAGGCTAGAGGTGAGGAGTAGGTTAATGACAGACAAATAGGAACTGGCGTGTCCTGCCCTTAGTGACATATGTCACTCAAACACATTTCTTATTGCTCCACTGTAACATGAAGAGCAAAACAGTGGCTCCTTTCCTTGCCCTGTGCACGGTCCATAGCAACTTGGTCTCATCCTTCCAGGCAGGACACCACAGGAGTGACTGGGGGAGCATGGCTGTGATTTGAGTTACTGCCCGGCACTCCATGTGCCACCTGGGGCAACACCCAGCTTTGCCTGTCCGAGTAGGACCAAACTCTGCTCCAGCCTGGATTCAACCTCTCTGACCTTTTAAAATGCATCTTTATCATTTTCTTGACCGGAACATCTGATGATACCTGTTTTTTAAGGAAATGCTAACAGTAACTCTCCATCTCCTGGAACAGGTGCTGTTTCTGTAAATCCCTGTGAGAACCGTTAGCCTGCTGAAACAGAGGTGCTGCAAAGAGAAAGGAGGAGGAGAAGGATGGGAGCACGAATGGATCCCACCACTCACTCACTGGAGACAACTTCAACTTCTGGCTCACCAGAGTGATAGATAGATTGGAAACTCTGACAAAGCAAGAGTGTAGTATTTATTTATGTTTTTATTTTTAAACAAAACTGGCGAGATTCAGCCATCCTCAGCAGAGGGGTTTTATTTATATAAAGTGTAGTAACCTTCCGAATGCCAATGCTCGGTTCCAAGTTCACGTTGCCTGGAGTAATCACTCTTAGAGAGTCATCTCACCTCTGCCTGTCCCTCCCTTGCCCTGAAAAAAGCACTGAACAGCATTTTTAAACAGTGAGCTTCCAAGGTGTCATAGGTGTTGCCCTCTTTAAAAAAGCAGTCCAAATTACCAAATATCCACTCTGAGACAGTGTCACTCTGCCTCTCCACGCAGAGAGTCTGTGTTACCCTGAGGACGAGCTGGACTGGGTTAGCAGGGGATGGGCAGAACAAGTCTGATGGCTTCCCACCTCTGCACTTTGCCTCCTGAGTTGAGACACTGTTTTGCTCTGTGGCTTCTGCACCCCGTTCAGCCGCTGCATCTTGTGATGTTCAGCAAAACTGCTGACGCTCCAAGCATTTAAGATATTCCCTCTGTAAGGTATGTGGTTTTGCATGAATAAAAGCTATTCCCTATGTTTTTGGGGGGTTTTTGGCAGAAGAATGAAGAAGTGTCTCCGGAGTGCTCAGTGTTTTGTTTGAGTGCTGTGAAGGTGCCATTGCTACCTTCACGAGTTTGGAAACATACTTCTTGCTTGCAGGTGATTTGAGTACAGGAATTCTCTTGTAACATCACAGCAAAGCTTGCAGACTCTCCCAGGAAGAGAGTGGTACCAGAAGTGTAACTGGGATGGCTTATGAGCACAAAGTTACTCAGGTGCTTGATGGACAGGAAAATTATGCATATCACAAGGGCACTACAAAAAGCTTCTCCAGCTTCTGTAAGAGCTTGATTCCTTTTAGGGACTGGTCTGAGTGAATTTTCCTGCAACACCTTCTGTTTTCTTACCCCTTCTCCCCTCGTCCTGTAAAGCACACGGAAGGAGGGAGCTCAGGGAAGGTGTCCCTAAGTGCTGCAAATTGCTCATGCCTCCTGCCCTACCTGTTCACCTGGGACAGACCTCCAGCCGCAGCCTTCCAGCACGTATTGTGTGTGTCAGCAATCCCTGTCCTGCTCAGGAGGAGCACCTGCCTTTTGTCCCCTGCCCTCCCAGCTCACCCAGCCACACAGTAACCAGGGAGGACCTGGGCTCCCCACCAGCACAAGCTTGTGAGCAACTTCCACGGGTCAGCCCATGGGCTACAGGTGATAAAATGATGGCTGTCTCCGGCAAAGTCTGTGTCCCAGAGATGAAACTCAAGTCCTTTTACAGCTTCTGGAGTAAAAGGTAACTCCTGGCTGCTGCTTCCATCACAGCACACCACACGGGGTAGCTTAGCAAAACCGAGGGAGAGAGCTGTTATCATCTCTGGTTAAACCAAGAGCAGCTGTCGATAGATCCAGCTCTGGGTTCCACCAGCCACCTACCCCATCAGGGCTGGTGAAATGGATATGGGGAGGTAACCAAGGTCTAAGAGCAGCGTCTCTGCTCATCTCCCGCTGAGCCTGGCAAGCGGCAGAGAGGATTTCCACTCGAATACCTACCCGAATAGCTGAAATCATCCTCTGCAGCATGTGGAAATAGAAACCTTCATTTTCCCGCCTGCTAAAGCCACCTGCTGTTGTCTCCTCCTGTTTTCTACTTTTAGCTCATTAGTTCCACTGCGACTACACTGTCCTGTCTCGTTGCTTTTTACCCAAAGTACGTCAGAGGCAACTAAATGCATCCGAGCAGCTGTTTGATCCATTTGCTACCGAAAAGCAGCACAGATCAGCATCGAGTCCTTGCTGAATAACAGCCCCAGGGAAGAAGCAGCCCCAAAACTCTGACAACTCCAAACATTACCAAGGTCTTTTTGTCACAGTCTCCACTTTAACTTCTTCTGGGTGAGAAACATGAGCCTCTGTGGCTTTAGTGATAATTTTATGAGTTGGCTTCTTAAATATCAGCATGACAACTGCTCATTGAAGGGTGCCGCCAGCTTACTTTCATGACAGTGATATTCATGCAAAAACTTCCCATAATCTTCTACTAACCACAAGGGATGTGAGTGGGACTCTGAAGAGCTACCCAAGAATTTCCAAAATTTCACCAGGTGCATTAGATCAGGCTTAATCAGGGAGGGCTCCACTCTGATTCCTTTCCTTTGCTGGGAAGGTGGTCTTCCTCTCTGACAAGAGAGAGTGTTATCTAAATCAGCATTGCCTTTATACTCACCGTACAGTTCCCTTTTGACAAAGATGGAAGAGAAAAATTGTCGTGTAGAAGATACAGAGTTAGACAGGCAGGATTTTCTGGTCATCTAGGTGTGTGCCAAAAGCTGAACGGCATTCACAAGCTTCAGTGATGGGAAAAATAGTGAAGGCACCAGAAATGAAGAGAGAAAGGAGGTGTAAGGAAGGAATTTCTTGTTGCTTTGCTAAACCATATTGGAATGTGGGCAAGGAGAGGGGAAAACATGCTGCAAGTCTGAAGACAGCAATGCAAACTGGAAAATTCAGAAGTAGCTCAGGAAGTTAATGAAGAAGCAGGGAGGAATAAGGAAAGGTATACGGGGTACACAGGGAACAGAAGAATCTGGAGAGCAACAGTTTGTGGAGAGAGGAAATTCTGGGACACACCAGGAGATGATCACACTGTGGTGAGAGCAGGTGGTTGTGGAAATGTTGTGACCGGTGCCTATGGAGGAGAGTGGGACTGAGCAGAATGAAGATGGAGAAGATGTCATGCTTGTCTAAGAAGTCACCTCTGGCAGTGGATGACACTACCTGGAGCTTTCTCTTCAATCAACTTTCCACAACCAGTGCTAAGACTCTCTCTACCTGCTAAGCCCTCTCAGTGTCCTCTCATCTCTTTACAGCCCTGAAAACTAAGTCACCTCCTCACCTCCAGCTACAGTGAAGCTTCTTATTACAGAAAGTTGTTTTGTGATGAATCTGTCCGTATGGTATTTTGCTGAGTACAAACTATTAACATGTGAATCAATAACCATGGAACTTGCAAAATTTCAAAACGGCAGAGAGATTTGCAGAGAGGAAAAGGTGTTGTTTCCAGTCCTAAAGGGTTAGCAATAACAGAGAAGCAAAATTTCAGTTTCAGAGAGAGACACAGAAATAGTCTTATTTTTCTTGCAACCAATACATTGTTTTCTTCTAGAGTCAGAGAACTCTCTAGTTACTGAGTGAACAATATGGATTTTTCACTACTGCCTTCTCCTTTTTTTCTTTCCTTTATGCTGCCATGAATGCACTCTTCCTGTCAGACATCAGTTACTGCAAACCCACAAAGATCTCATCTGCTTTTAACTTCCTCCTCTCTGCTCAGGGTCTGCACTGCTTCTTCTCCAGCATAGTGCCAGTATCTTACCAGAAATGGGCTCTGCCGTAGCTAGTGTCTGCCTGAGTTTGAGAGCACGCTAACCCCAGCTTTTCCATCATCAGCAGCTCCCCGAGCCCACAGCTGCTCCACCCAAACCTCTGGTGAGATGTTACCACCACTGGAGTCGTACTCACAGGAGATCAGACATCAAAACAGAGCTGTGAAACATTCAAGCGCTGGTTTTGAAATCCCTGAAGGGACTGCTCAAGCATGCTATATCAAACTGATCTTTCACCACCCCTTGGTGCTGTTTCTTCTCTGCGCTCTCCAAAACCCTGTTTGAACACAGAGGCTTTCCCCAGAGCAGCAGTAAGGCTCCTGCAAACCCTGACTTTCACCAAATCTGTTCTCAGAGGCAAGTGGAACCCTTGCAAATGAGGAAACCGACAGAGGGACAAGGAGTGCTTTTCCCTATAGTTCATTGCCTGAAGCACCATTGTATTTGTGCTGATGGGAACGATGTTGCACCAGCTACTACTAATGCAGGGAACTCTAAAACCAGGGTGCAGGTAGAAGGCAGTGCCCTGTACAGAGCTCCCCAAGCATGGATCACCTATAGAAGTCCTGATAAAAGACTTCACTTTCCAACTTCAGCATGGATCAGGATGGCAATAGGATAAAACTCCTGCCACAGGGCATGGGTACCAGTGTAAAATAGGACTGAAATAAACCCCCCTTAAGGAGCAGAGGGATGGAGGGACAAAATACTGCTTGGTGAAGAGGAGAGGGATGCAGGTAGAGAGAACAGGAGATGGGGAATAACAGCTGGGGAATGAAAATCAGGTAGGAGTTTAAGATCAGTTTTTGAAAAGGGAAGCAGGGTGTAAAAAACCAGATGAAACAGGAAAGACGTGACTATGAGTTGGGCAAAGGAAAGTAGAGTCTGGGTGTGAAAATAAGCAGCACTGGAGCTTTGTCTTGCTTTTTTCTGTGTAAATACACGTCAAACTTCACCAGTAGCCACCTGTGTTTTACAGCAAGGATCCTATTGCCCTGAAAATGTGAATGTGACACCATTAGGGAGGATAGGACTGTATTTAGACTGTATTTATTAAAAAACCCCCATTCTGAACAGATCTGTAGTGACTATGACAGTACCTCGGGTGTGTTGAATTCAGCCTGTTGTGGGGTACAGCTCCCACAAAGCGGCTTGCTCTCTCTTTTAGCACTTGCTACCCTCTTTCCTTTGGCTATTGCTGGAGGAAAAGGAAACACTCTGAAAACCATTGCCTGGGACATCAGTCTTTCTAAGATCAGATTTACCTATAGCACTGGGGAAGGATGGTGTGTTTTATCTATGCAGAGATGTAAAATCCACTTCATTGGGAACCGCACATGTACACACTCTTCCTCTGGCTCCACTATCATCTCTTCGAGACCACAGCCAAAGAAAATAAGAGAAGCCAGCACCCCTGCTAGGGGCATATGTCTGAATAGGCACAAGCTTAATAATATCCCTATTTAAATGTGTATAGAGCCGATTGTGAATTGGCAATGTAAAGCATGCACATGCTACGACATTTTGGGGTGCGTTGGCTCTTCCTTGGTGGTGAGGTTGGGGCACCTTCCCTGAGGTCGATGCAAAGGAAGATGTTGGTGTCCTCCCTCCTCCCGCTGCCCTCAGACCAAGACCTCTGTCGGTTTTCGTTCCTGGTC
>NW_010330048.1:0-3943 GCF_000700745.2 Antrostomus carolinensis
GTTTTATTTCTCATTATCCTCTTGTCCAATTTGTAATAAATTAAAATTTGGGTCTTTTCCCCCAAGCCAAGTTTGTTTTGCCCGTGCCAGTAATAGGCGAGTGATCAATCTCTCTCTCTGTCCTTATCTCAACCCACGAGCCTTTTGTTATATTTTTCTCCCCCTTTCAGTTGAGGTGGGGGAGTGATAGAGTGGGCTGTGGTGGGCATCCAGCCAGGGTCAACCCACCACAGCAGACATCATCTCTACCTGAACACCACTCCAAGAAACAAATTACTGGAGGTTACAAGTGTGTTTTGGTGAAAAATTACCGTGTGTTCTCAGTTGATAGTGATATTCTGTTTTATGTTTCTGATTTGCACATAGATATATTTGTATCTAGTCTATGTTTTTCTGCAGATCTGCTACTGGCCAAAAGATAGAGCAGCAAATGTACAGATGTACAAAAAAAAGTCTGTAACCTATTTAAAAATAAGACTCACAACATCAAACGAGATCTTTATTTTCATACACACTATTGCCACAAAGCTTGTGTAAGTCAAAAAATATCAGTCATTTCACTGGCAAAGACCTCTGCAATACAAGCTTATGAGGGTTAGCATGGGTGAGAATGATTAGCCTTGTAACTCACGCATCAATTCTGATGATGCCTAAGGAGAAATAGTAGCCAGCTTACCGTGCTGTTGACAGGACTAGAAATAATCCTATTTTTTGTCACTTAAGTCAATTATACTTCATGTCTTCATACACATACAGAGCAGACAGTCAGTGAAGGTGTTAATTTTACAAGTCAATTTTAGAATTCAGCCACACTTTAAAGTCATGTTTGTTTAATCACTGCTGCCACCTCATATATAGGGAAACGATGCCAACAGCACTATGTTTTTGACTGCAACTTTTTTTCATAAAAGACACAGAAAGCACCAACCTTGATCAAACTGCAATTTAAACCAAATAGAGGCTCCCCTTACTGTGAGGCCCTCGGTTTTTCTGAACCGAAGGAGCATTCATCTACCATTCCAGCATTTAGCAAGCCATGCCAACTTCTTAAAGGTTTAAGGAAGACATGGGGAGAAATGAGGAAAAACACATCAGACTCAGTTTCTGTTAAATCTTGCAGGAGACTTCTGTGATAGTGTCACTGGGCCAGCCCTTGGCCAGCAGCCAACACAGCCATTCACCCACTTCCCCCCACCCCCAGGGGACAGGGGAGAGGATTGGGGGGCAAGGAGACTCGTAGGTTGAGATAAGAACAGTTTAATAATAGAAATAAAAGAAAACTTAAAATAATACTAATATTAAAATAGTAGTGATAATGATAACAGTAACAAAATATGCAAATGAGTGACACCCAATGCTATTGCTCACCACCCGCCGACCAGGCCCAGCCCGTTCCCAGATAACGATCTCAGAGGAGCGACAATCCCGAACCGAAACCGCGATCCTGGAAGAGCTGAAAGCCAGAGGGAGCCAAAAGAGGAAGAGCCCCTCACTAATATACTGGAGATGACGGGATATGATATGGAATCTCCCGTTGGCATATCCAAACACCAATTTAGCATATTAATTTAAATATTCCTCACTCCCTTGGATCTTGCGCTTGTGGACTAACAGAACACAAAGCCCTTCACTTCCAGCGACAAAAACGCCAACACTGGTATGTTATCAGTGTCTCTCTCATAACAAATTCCAGGCTGAAAGCAAAATGCAGCACTATTCCTGCTACTAAAAAGAAACCCAGCTCTGTTTCAGCTAAAAACCAGGACAATTTCCCACTGAAGTAAATTAATTTTTGAAGAATAAAACAGGTAAAGAAGGTTTGGGGGGAAAGAGGAATAAAAAAGTACAGCAAGCAGACCCATTCCAGGTTCTATATGTAAAAAGATGGCTTTTCCAAGTGTTCCCTAACAGATTTCCTAACAATTTCAGAAGTCCTGAGGATTTAGAGAGGCATAATTCTCATTAATAAGTTTTACTATTTTAGAAGCAGAAGTACATCTACTGTATCAGTGATCACAGCAGTATACATCATGCCAGAAAATTTAAAAAAATAAATAAACAAAACTTTGCAGTTTCTACAAACACTACTGTAACTTATTGAGTCTGCAACAGCAGACAAGAAAAAAAGCACTATGAAACTTAACTCGCTCTCACAACTCCTGTAGCATGTTTGCTTTATTTACTTGATAGTCTACCAACCAAGTACTAACTAGAGCCATACTTGCTTGACTTGCATGTAAAAATGTCACCAAAGATACACACAGTGAAACAAAAGTAAAAATTCTTACCAAAAACCCGTCACGTACATGCCAAATAGGAAGAAACCAAATGCTGGCAAGCAGGTCTACAAAAATTTAGTCATTATGCTACTAAAACAAATATATGTCCAAGAAGCACACCCCTCTCCCAAATCACATTAGCAACAGAGTTTAAGTATCTTCGCAATTTAGAAAGTTACCCTTCAACTTTAAAAGCTACGAATTTCTTGAAATAAAATAATCTGACTGCAATATTTCAGTACTACCACTCTATGCAACAACAGAAAACTGGAAAAGAGAGTACTGCCAACCTCCTACCTCCTCAGGACCTTTCTGTCATACACAAGGTGGTTGAGTCACCATCCCTGGTGGTGTTTAAAAGACAGCTAGATGGGGTGCTTGAAGATATGGTTTAGCAGCAGATAGGTATGGTTGGACTCAAACTCAAAGGTCTTTTCCAACCAAGTGATTCTATGATTCTTAGCTTTGACTTTTGAGCTATTTATCTTTTCTGATTTGGAAGAAAAAAGATTACACATTTCTGATACCAATGTTACCTACAAGCAGTCTATCTTTAAAACTGAATTCAATTGTAAAGATGACAGCAAACAAATCCTGGGGTTCTGAAAAGTAGCATCTATGAAAGGAATTGATGAAGCAATGATATCTGTCACAAGCAATGAAGCCATATTTAGCTTCCAGGGCATTTAACATATGAGCAACTAAGAAGCAACACTGGAAGTTATTTCCAAAGATCATCTAGATTTCTTCCATAAAGTAAGGGCAAAAGTTATCAATATCACCCCACACTGATATTTACAAGCCTGTTCTTAAAAACACCTTGTGATGGCAATGCTGTAACCAACAGAATCAGTTCCACTGTTTACATATTCCTCTGCAGAGAGGACAAGAAATAAACACTCAGCTTGCACAGACTTTTAGATCTTTGAAAACTTTCTCCTCCCCTCAGTTGCATCTCTTCTAATCTAAACCACTCCAGTTCTCAAACTCACTTGTATCTACAGCCTTTATTCTGATGGCTGTTGTAGCTGTGCTCTGGACTCTTCTCATCTGAGTCATGCTTGCATTTAAATGCTACCCAGAACTGGACAAAATTCTGCAAGCGATACCTTACCAATTGAGAGCAGAAGAGTTACTTCATACACATAGCCTGTTTCGATACGCCTGCATCCCATTTGCCATTTCTCATAAGAGCATAACACTACCCTTATGCTCAGCTTGTGATTGACTATAAACCCCAGAAATGTCTTCAGAATAGCTACTTTACCAATGCCTGCACAGCAAGCTTATTTAAATCCAAAGTATTTTGTACTCAGCCTTACTTAACTGCACACTACTCTTTTCAGATTATTTATCCACTTCAGGATTCTTGTAAACCTTTCAGTTGTGAAACATCTGAATTCTAGTTCTGTTCTCAAATGTACTTGTGGGTCCTCCCAGGTTCTTGTTCCAGACACTAAGACACACAGAAAGCAACAGCGGAAGGAAGGCTGAAAGACAAAACACCTTTCACTTTCAGTCCTTAAGTGTGTAATTAAAACAATTCTCACTAGCTCACATGTTAAAGCAACAATCAAAGCAGTGCTAGACAACTAAAAAGAATGTGTGGATGAGTTAAAAAATGCAAATTATAGCGTAAATTATTCTGGTGAGAATCACAGAAT
>NW_010330049.1:0-239 GCF_000700745.2 Antrostomus carolinensis
GTCTCGGGACATTTTGGGGGAAGTGGAATAAGCGGGAGCAGCCTGCGGTACCCGCCTGCAATCTGAACCACAAGCGCTTTAAGAAATCTGGGAGCAGACTCAGCAGTTTTACGGCTCCGCGTGAGGTTTTCTAGATTTAAAGCAAAAAATAAAGAAAATAAAAAATACAAAAGCTTCCCTTCGTTGCCTGTGCTGTAAGGACACGGGGGGGACGCGCCTGGGCCCGGCTGCCCCGCCGC
>NW_010330049.1:253-510 GCF_000700745.2 Antrostomus carolinensis
GAAGGTTCGGCCGGCCCGCCCCGAAGCCCCCGGTACCCCGTCGGGGCTGCAGCTGCTCTAGATGCGCCTGCGATCGCGTCCGGAACGGGACAACAGGCTCGAGCGTCGCGTTTTGAATCCCCACGCTAAAATACTTTAATCACCCGGGGATACTGGTGCGTTTCCGAGCTGTCTCGGGGGTTTGCACTGAAATCTTTAACATCACGCGTCGGTGCCACTGGATTTGTAATTTCTGCTCCCTCTGGAAATCATTCGTG
>NW_010330050.1:0-3084 GCF_000700745.2 Antrostomus carolinensis
ACCCAGACCATTCTATGATTCTATGACATCTGAGAGGTATCATTGCATCATTAACAAGGATGTGTGTGCTCTGCTTTTTAAAGGATTCATTTCCACATAGAGGCCTCATTTACCCCACTTGGAAGCAGCAGCAGATGTGAACGCGCAGTCTCTGGCTGATGCAAATGCAGCTCCACTGGAGCGAAGTCTGATTTTCAGTCAGTCTTTCCAGCTAAGGAGGACTCCTTCCACTGCATGGTGGTAGAATGACCAAGTGAGACCACCTGTCTGCACAGCTCAGCAATACCTGTGAGCACTAGATCTACATTATCTAAATATGTTAGGAAATAAAATAGCCATACTGTACAGAGATAAAGATGATAGAACTCAGGTTTTTGTACTCCTAGCTTAGTTATCTCAACTCTTAGGACGGTTTTATAACAATTTTTTCTCCTGTAAGGAGCCTCTGAAGAAAAGGGTTACCATCCAGACACAGGATGTGATCTAGACTTTGATTATCTACTACTGTCTCAAAAGTGTATTTCCACAGTGAACAGTTAACTGAAAAGGAATGTTCAGTGTCCAAGCTGGAAGTACGGATGGTCCAAACAGGGACACGTTCAGAGTTTTCCAAATCTCCAAAAGTAACCTAGTCAATCTGTAGATCTACCTGTCAGCTTCTGGCCCTCCCATTGCTCACATTCCAGCAGCGGGTGCACAACATACATGAAGGATTTCCAACTGCAAAGCACCTTGTTTGTAAATAAGAGACCTGCAGCAAAGCCTCTGTGACAAAAATTGGAAGGAATGGGATGCTGACAGGATCCAACAACATACTGTCCTAGTGTTCAGGCAGCAGTGGGAAAACACTAGCTTCACATCTGATGGCTTTCTTCATTGCTGGAACGAAGGATAAGGAAAGAGCTGGCCCATATGGCCCACGCGTGTTACAGATGCCTCCTGGGCACACAAAGGGAATCACAAGGAAAGTGCTGGGAAGACAGAAGGATAAAAAGGTTTTATTAAAAATGAATGGGATAGAGGAAGGCATTTTCTCCTCTGCTGAACTTCCAAAAATTTTGAAATATTTGTTTTCCTTCTATCTTCTGGGCCTAATGAAAAGCAAGACCAAAGGAAAATAAAACCACAGAAACTTAAGTCTTCGTGAGAAAATTCCATTGACTTCATAAGATCCAGGATTTGATACCAAATGGAGCGTATTCCTTCCCCACCCCATAGACACACTAAAGATCAAGGTAGACAGTGGAAGAGAGAAGAAGATACGTTGTATTAATGAGGGAAGGCAAACAAAATTAAAGGAGCACTTGCCATTAAACAGTACAATAGACAGAACATGGGCCTTGACTGTTTTTATCCCATTTATTTCCTGTAGTGGGTTCAATGTGCGAGTTTAAGTTGTGTGGGTTTAACAAAAAAAGACCACAAAGGCAGATTTTCTCCTCACTCTCCATACGCTACAGCAAAATCAACAGTACCACCTACCCCCATAATTCACAATAATGAAGGGCAGCAGGTAGTCTTGCCGAAGCATCATTGCAAGGAGCACGAACGCTACCTCAGAAACAAATGCAGCAAAAATACAAGCCACTAGGACAAGTAATTATAAATCAGACAAGCCTGTCTAATTTGGGGAACATTACTCAATGAGGAGTGATAAACAGCCAGAAGCTGGTCATTTGGCACTGTCTTTTCTCACAGCATGCAACTGGTTGCCATGACAACCCTGTCGTCCTCCTTGCCAAATCGCTGAACCAGCCGCATGTGTCCGGGGAGAAGATGATTCTCAAAAAGGTTCCAGGAAAATGTGCTGAAATGTGGAATTTACAGGTATACACGTAACCAGGCACAACCTGTGCCAAAAATGAATTGCCGTTTTGATCAACTGTAACATAAACTGTAATCAGAAGAGACTGACTTCTTAAAAATTCTAACAAAGCTTGGGATGAATCAACTGCACTATTTTTTTTTTCACATGTTGTGATCTTCGTCCTGCTGTATAAATCACAAGTTGCTACAGGCATAAAAGGCATTCAAGCAGAGATGACTAATTTAAGGAAAGCAGATTTGTTAACAGTCAGGAAAAAAAACCACACCACTAAACCCCCTTGTTTTGATGTCCTGGCTTCTTCTCCCTTTCAACCACCAAACCTCAAGCTGTTGACATAAGGACTGAAGCACTAGCACAATAATCAAAGGAAACCAAGGGCAAGTGGTTTCAGGAGAGAAGTTCAGAAGAACTGTTGATAACAGCCCTGGACGAGTACTCAGGATGGTACTACCCATACTGCTAAAGTGGGAGAATTTTGGGGCTCTGCAAGATGTCTGCTCAGGGGCACTACAGCCTGAGGTCCAGAGGTGAAGTCATGAGAAACCAGTGCCGCAGCTTGTGTTTTACAGGAGTTGATACTAGTAATAATGGCTGGAGCATGTCCTGAGAAGGGCAATGAAGCTGGTGAAGGGTCTGGAGCATAGGTCTTATGAGGGGTGGCTGAGACAACTCGGGTTGTTTACCCTGGAGAAAACGAGGCTGAGGGGAAACCTCACTCTCTACAACTCCCTGAAAGGAAGGTGTAGAAAGGTGGGTGTTTGTCTCTTCTCCCAGGTAACAAGTGACAGGACAAGAGGAAATGGCCTCAAGTTGCACCAGGGGAAGTTTAGATTGGATATTAGGAAGAATTTCTTTACTAAAAGGGCTCCCAGGCATTGGAATGGTTTGCCCAGGGTAATGGTGGAGTCCCCATCCCTGGAGGTATTTACGAGTCATGTAGACACAGTGCTTAGGCACATGGCTTAGTCAGGGACTTGTCAGTGTCAGGTTAATGATTGGACTTGATGATCTTAAAGGTCTTCTCCAATCCAGGCAATTCTGTGATTCTGCAATAGTAGCAGCTGCGAAAAGTACTGCAGGAAGACCATGAGGAAAGGTCCATGTGTTCCTTCCTTGAAAATGGGCCAAGAATAGTTAAGAACAAGAGGACTAGTCTGTTCATCAATCAAAAACATCCAGCCACAAAACAAGTAGAGTCTGATGAAGAAAGGAAGACTTGGATGTGACCTGCACCGCTGTCTCAAGGGGGCTGTTGT
>NW_010330050.1:3105-5528 GCF_000700745.2 Antrostomus carolinensis
GACCAGGAAGAAGCCAGGCTCTGGGAAGACCTGTCCCACCTGGAGGAGAGTGGCTGCTTAGATTGGTGGAGATGTGGTGGCATCATGAAGTGACAGAGAGAGGAAGGAACACATCAGCTGGAGCAAAGGCTGATGAATCGCTACCTGGAAGTGTTGTAGTGGAGGCACATCCTACAGCTTTTGCACAAACTTCACTGTGTGATGAAATCTCTATCGCTTGATTAGGAGGCTGAGGAACATGAAGAGAGTTGGGCAACTAAGAGGCTGTACTGAGTCTGGTTGGGATGAAGCTAAGATTTTCTTCATAGCATCCTGTAAGGTGCTGTGTTTTACATCTGTGACCAAAACAAGTGTTGAAAACATACCAGTGGTTTAGCTCTTGCTGAGCAGTGCTTGCATAGGGCCAAGACTTTCTGTTTCTCACTCTTCCCCCAGCCAGAGACTGTCTGAGCATCAGTCTGCTGGTGGGAGGTTGTGTCAGTGACTGTGTTTGCATCACTTGGTTTTTATAATTTTTTTTTTCTTCACTTATTAAACTGTCTTTATCTTGACTCTTGAGTTTTTCCTCACTTTTGCCCTTCCAATCCTCTTCCCCATCCCACTGGTGGGGAAAGCGAGCCACCGCAGCGGCATTCAAAGCATACTGGCTGAGCCCAGGACCCAGGTAAGAGCAGGCAGGTACGCCCCGGGGTAGAACAAAAAGGAATCCCAAATAAGTGAAAGCAGCACACAAACAAATGCCCTGTTCACCAGCTTTCTGCTTCAATGAGGTACAGCCTCAAATACCATGTGAACAAAATGCACCATTACCTCGGAAGATTTCTACCAACTGATTTCCACAGGAAATCAGAATAATTTGCTACTGTTCCAGCAAGTGAGTTACTCCATATACAATTTCTATATGCTCAGTATTAGTGAGTTTCTTGCTTGCTTGAAATGCTAGTTCTCTATTCTTTCCACTAGGTGGCAAAAGCTTTTTTACTTAAAAAAAAAAAAAAATCCTGACAGAAATTCTTCCTCTCTAAATCCACGGTGACTGTGCATTGTGGGACTGCACTCCAAGGAACCTCCTCACCATAGAGAACACTAACCAACAAATAATTAACCCAGAGCAGTATTTTCTTCATCAACAAATGACTAAAAGTGATCTTGGGAGTTAGCTTTCAGGGCTACAACAGTCTAGCAGAAATTTGCAGCTGCTCCTCTGGTATTTTTTTTTTGGCACAGTATCTCTTCTTCCGATGACTTTCCCCACAGAGAGCAAGACTGCAGCATATGATCTTGTGTTCTGGGTTCACGCGCTATTCAACTACTTTGTAATGTTTTAGAAGGGGGCTTTTGTCCAGTCTAAAGAAGAAAAATTAAACAGCCATCTCAGTCAAGGGACTGCTGGACTCCCACAGCACCTGCACTGCTGCACCAGCAGACACTGCACAGCATGCCTGGCAAACACAACGTGCACACACACAGAGTTCAGTCTTCCTTATCCCCACAGAATTAATCTGTCTCAGCAACAGCAGTCAACCATCTGACAGAGAAACAGGGAAAAGTCAGCTTGGTGGCAGCTCTGAACTTACATATTTCTCTTCTAAAATATAGAGCCTGATTCTCCTGTCTCCTCAAAGTGAATCAACATGTTGGTGTCAAAACATCCACAGAAGAGACCATGAATGATTTTACTTCGGGCAATGAACAAATAATCCGGAATAATCACACAAACCAGAAAGATTCAGTCTACAAACACTGACACAAAAACCAGTTAAACACAGATGTCCATCTGACTTCAAGACGCCAGATGCCTGGAGAGCAGGAGGAGATGCTGAGCCAGTGTCTGGCATACAGCAGTACAGTCACCTCAACAGCCTCAACTCTCCACACTGGAACTGCAGCACCATGATGCTTTATTTCCAAGTAGAACTCTTGTTTTGCAAGCATCAAACATCACAGAGTTGGTACCTCCCAACCTGTAACGTTCCATTTTGCTGTGCCTGGCTGTAGGTGCAAGTGGCTCCCACCTCCCTTAGACCTTCTGCTAGTAGCTGGTGCTACCTGACTTGACACACGCCATAAAAAACAGATGGACAGATATTATTCCCTTACTTAATTATGATACACTTGCCATCAAGTCCTGGTACTAAAGAACGGCAAAAGGCTTCGACTCCACACCTTTTATCAGATTTGTTTCACTGAGGAATAGAAAGAGCCTCAATAGTTTAAATTCGGTGACGTTAGTGAATGTCTCTTCAATCTGAATGACGTAAGACAGCATGGGAGAAAGAATCTGACTAGCAGACACTATTTTCTTCTCCCTTTAGAATTGAAATGGCAGAAAAAAAAATTTGCATTGAAAGCTAGGTACTAGGCACGTGGTAATTTTCTTCATCTTCAAGTGATGAAGCCTACTGACTTCAGGAGAGAACAAT
>NW_010330050.1:5559-17296 GCF_000700745.2 Antrostomus carolinensis
CATAACTATATTGATATAGTCTGAAATCTTATAGAAATGCTCATTAGTGGGTTCTGAGCATATAATTGGCTAATTAAAAGTCAGTGAAGTTGGCCAGTGACACAGACATAAAATTCAAATTGTAGCTTGACTAAAGCTGCTTTTCTTTGACAGCTTCATTTACAGTGAAAAACCTTTTTCTGAATTTAATGATTCAATGAAAACAGAACATAAAATTGAATTACAATGGAGTTACTCTCTGAAATTAAATATTGTGCTTCAGGAAAAGGCAAAACCTGCAAGAACAGCCATTTCCTATCTCAAATGTAAGCTCTGCTCATCCTTCAGTCCACGTGGATGCATGGTTCCACACAGAGCGTGGCAGATGCTCCAGGACACCATGAAAACGCTGACTGTATCTTCATACCTACCTTGTGAGGCAGGAAAGTGGAAGCCTCACTTTAAACTAAGTCAGGGAGAGGTGGGGGGAGAGATCTGAGATGCACTAAATAACTTGCCCAGAGTCATGCCCAGACTGTGTACTCTCAGGGATATGTGCAGGCTCCCTGCACCCAAACACTAGCCACAAGGTCAAGGTGCACAGAGATCAGCCACCATCCTCTGGTGTGTCCAACGTGCAGAGTCCCCTTCCATCCCACACGAAGGGCTCCTCTTCCTGATGTGACAAAAATGTCATTCCTACTCCATCCTACCCAATTTAGCCAGTTTACTACTACCAGTAAAAGCCAGAACGTTACTTTCAACAATCTCTATAATGGATTAGTTTACCACTTTAAAGCCATAGTCAAATGTGCATTAGAGAACAAACTGAAGGCTCCTTTTTTTCCCAACACAGAAGCGAAAGACCTGATGTTTCCTCACCTCCAAATTAATTCCATGTTGCTACAGTACTGAAGGGAAGGGAGAAGAAGCTATTATGGTGAAAATCCTCTCTTTTACTATTAGAGGCACATAAGTATGAAACATTGCACAAGCGTAGGAAGCAATGCATAGGCCCTCAGGAACTACAGCCTGCCTGCAAAGAAAGATGTTAAGGCAGAAGCTCGGGCATATCAGGCAGCTAAAGGCTGTGTGGAGGCCTTGTAAGATGTGAACTCAGCTCCACTTCCCAGCCTTCAAGCTTTGAATTTATTTTTTTTTGTAGTAAAAAAAAACCTTTAACCTTTTCAAAAGTAGTCTTGTTTCAGGTGAATTAAGTCTTCTCCTGCACAATGCCTAGAGCCATATATGAAAAGCAATGCATAGGATCTACCATGGGAAGGCTTTATGAACAGGGGCTTCTGACAGACGATGCAACCATCAGGAGCGCTGCTTGTATTTCACCCTCCACGGGAGAAGGAAGCACGCTGGTAGTGCACAGGAGGCTCTCGTAGCCCAGAAGTTTATTTAAGTATTTCACATTGCTACGTTGGTATAAACTTTCTATTAAATCTTTATTCAGATATCTTTTGGTATCAAGCAAACTCAGAAATGCTAATCATCTTTGAAAACTTCTATCTAGCATTAGAAATACCTGTTTTTTCATTCTCATATCTACTTCATGGCACTCCAGTACCAATTTTTTTTTTATCTTTCACAGAGATGGATTTATAGACATAACTGAAGCTAGATTCAGCAATCCACATTTAATGAGATAGAAATGGTATCTCTAACATAACCACTAACAAGAATTAGGAGAAAATTCTGAAAAATTACTGTGTCAATCACCCTGGTAAGTCTAACTTATCAAACAGTAGCCAGAAACAAACCTAACACACCACAACTGGAGTCCTATGCTGGACAAGCATTTGAGAGAGAAAAAGGGAGGGATTAATTTTACAATTCTGAAGAACCACGAGAGAATTTCACTTGCAATTAGCACCACCTTTGATTTAAAGTATATTAGCAAAACAGCTGCTCACTTTGAGAGTTTGTCCTCAGCTTCTCCTCAAAGCTGCATATGCCCAGAATACAACAGCTTTAGAAGTCTCCTTTATTGTGAAACCTGAGCTAGAATCTCCCTCAAAACAAACACCTGCTTGGTAAGAATGTAAACATGTCAAAGCACAGTAAAACAATACACAAAAGATCTCCCTATATGAAGTACCAGAAGCCATCCAGATCTATTAGGGCTATGGAAAAGACACAGCTGACTGTCATCACAAGTTGTCACAAACAGTAAAACAAGAGATGCACAAGCAACAGCAGGGTCCTTCCCCCAGCTGAAAACCGTATCTCATCTTTGGTGAAAATGTTACAATTTGTGGACATGCCAAAGGGCTGCAGGTGGTCTTGGGAAGCAGGGAAACCACAGTTACATAGGATGAGAAGATTTCCCTTTCTAGATTCATATCTACCTTTGTTGCTGTGCAAAACCAAAAGACTGCAAATAGGTCCTACAGGATTAGAACACACATGGTTTCAAGAGCTGTTTTTTCTAATGCGCAGCCCTCACTTTTCAGTTTCCTTCACCACACAGATGTCCATCTCCTGGTTTTTTATGAATTTCTTAAAGTTCCTTTACTGGACCCGCTCTAGCACCTCAATGTCCTTCCTGAACTGAGGGGCCCAGAGCTGAACACAGTACTCAAGGTGTGGCCTCACTAACGCAGAGTACAGGGGAAGGATCACTTCCCTGCTCCTGCTGGCCACACTGTTCTTGATGCAGGCCAGGATGCCGTTGGCCTTCTTGGCCACCTGGGCACACTCCTGGAGCGGGTCCAGAGAAGAGCAACGAGGCTGGTGAAGGGACTTGAGCACAAGTCCTATGAGGAGAGGCTGAGGGAGCTGGGGTTGTTTAGTCTGGAGAAGAGAAGGCTTAGAGGTGACCTCATCACTCTCTTCAACTACCTGAAGGGAGGTTATAGCCAGGTGGGGGTTGGTCTCTTCTCCCAGGCAACCAACAATAGGACAAGGGGGCATGGGCTCAAGCTCCGTCAGGGGAGGTTTAGGTTAGATGTTAGGAAGAAATTCTTTACAGAGAGGGTAATCAGGCACTGGAACGGCCTGCCCAGAGAGGTGGTGGATTCACCATCCCTGGAGGTTTTTAAAAAGAGATTGGACGTGGCCCTTAGTGCCATGATATAGTAATTGGAGTTGGATCAGGGGTTGGACTTGATGATCTTGGAGGTCTTTTCCAACCCAATCTATTCTATGATTCTATGATTCTACTGTTACTCTTCTGATCTACTACTTAAAATCCTCATATATAATGGCAGGCAATTAATTACCTTTTGCCACTGTGGAAGGATCGAGGTCACTGAGTGCTTTGAAAATATCAGCTTGGTACTCAACAGGCAGTTCAAAAAGTTGTATGTTAGGAACAAAGATGAAGACAAAAATCCTTATGCCTACTGTTTTAATGTAGTTTAACTGCCACAGGACTAGTGTATGCACTTCCACATGCCCTGTTATAAAAATGGGTGTAGCAGAACTAGAAAAGACACAAGACCTAAAACTGCTTCTGCAGGCAGAACGTTGAGTGTAGTAGGACTCTCAAGCTTGGAAAAGAAGTGACACGGGGGGTGGAAGGATGTCACAGAAATCTACAAAATCATGAATGGTGGGAAGAAAGCAAGGATGAAAAGGAAATTATCATTCACTGTTATTTATTGCTTCCTATAACAGAAAAGCAATGAGCACCTAACGAAATTATTGGAAAGCAATTTTATAACAAAGGGAAGTACTTTTTCATACAACACAATTAAATTAAGGACCTCATGGTCACAGGATGTTGTGGATGCCAGAAATACAAATGAGACCAAAAGTGATTAAACAAATTCATGTTACAAAAGTCTATTAAGAGCTATTAAAGAAGATAACATGAATGACATACCAAGCCTGAAAGCCCTAAACCCAACAATTACTGAAAGTGAAAAAGATACAATAGGGGGAGGACCACTTTATGCTAGCCCTGGTTTTCTGTTTTTATTGCTCTTATGTTTCTGCCACTGACCACTGTCAGAGGTGACCCATAAAGAACTACATGAGCCTATGGTCTGCTGGATATAGCCGTTCTTACAAGCTGATGTACTATCTGGTGATGTAAAAAATGGAACTGTAATCTCTGTAACTTGTCAAAGCACACTCTAGCTTCCAGTCTGTATTAGTCTGAATTCGAAATAGTGGAATTAACAACATTATTAAAAGACTTTCATAAAAGTAAACACAACAATTATATGCTGCATCATATTAAAAAGCCACCATCTGATATGAGAACCCTCAAACCAATATATCCAAGCCTCCTCTAAGGGATATATATATCCCCAGAAGGAAAATCCACAATACATTTGTTCTCATAAGCATAAAGGTACACAGTTTCCTACCTTGAAATACACAATAACCTCATATGATAACGGCAATGCAGGAGTTACGGGACTGAATATTATTATCCTTATACATTTGTCACATTTGTCCTTCAATTTTATATTAACACATATCTAAAAGGAAGATGTTACTACTTTTATACTAAATTCTACAGAACCATCTAATAGATAAAAATTTCTTTATAAGCAAATACATCTGCCAGGCTTAAATATCTTTATGAATAAGGAAAGGTGAACATATTCGAACTACCATGAAGAGCAGTAACTAAAAGCAGATCTCATCTAGTGATTACTGCAGAGCCAACTGCTTGTGAGAGGTAATTAACACCACTTAAACCACAAACTTTTACATATGACAATTACTACAGTTCAAAAGAGCTCTTATGTCAGTAAATGTTTACAGTCTTGCTTCCCTTATGTTATCTGCATTCCAGAAAAATGCAGAAAGGAGAGATGACAGCAACATACTGGATGCGAGATGCTAGCTAGAAATTCACTGTTTCTGCACTGGTAACTGAATTCTCAGAGAATCTTGCCACCTTCTGAAAACAGAATTAGCCCAGATAAAAGACTGTAGCCAGCACAACTTTTTTGCAGTAACATTACCAGAAGGAGAAAACAAAGAGTTTTCTCTCTGTTCTAAGCTTTGACCACCACTTTACCCATCAGCAAGTCTTCCTACCAGAAGACCTTTAGCATATCACCAAATGAGGTAGTAGATTTTATCATCATTGCAGAATTGAAGATGCAAGGCAAATTCCTTTAAAAAGTATACTTTTAAAACACTAGAGAAATGAAATACGACTTTTGTGAACTTAACGCTTGTATTCAGCATTTTTGACAGAAAATTTTTCAATTTTCTATTGTGTCTTATGATATCTGGTACTTTTAAAATGCTCAGCTCCTGGAATAATGAGAAAACTGCAGCTTGTCCATTTAAAAAAACAAAACAAAATAAACCAAACAACAAACAAAACAAAACAAACAAAAAGACCCACAAAAAACCTCTCTTGCTACAACCCACAGAATCTCCCATGTCTCACCCTTCAAAAAAAGATGAAAAAATAA
This sequence comes from Antrostomus carolinensis, assembly GCF_000700745.2. Taxonomy (NCBI): domain Eukaryota; kingdom Metazoa; phylum Chordata; class Aves; order Caprimulgiformes; family Caprimulgidae; genus Antrostomus; species Antrostomus carolinensis. Next base: position 10,932 of record NW_010330050.1, read on the forward strand.
AATTAGAGTGATTCAAAGATAAACAATGACCTAGAATTCATTATTGTTTTCAAAAATGCATTCTTTTTTAGACTCTTATTTAGAGTCAAGGTGTATCTGTTTTAAAGAAAAAATTATAATTTTGTTTTCTTTTAGTTTTTAATTGGTTTATTGATGTAAATCAAAGCATTTATTTTTATTCTTATTCATCAGTACTATAGCCTTTATAAATGCATGATATCTATAAGCATTCTTGTGTAATTAAAGAGAGGAAGTAAAACAAATGTGTTAAAAGAACAACACCTCAAAACTCCCTCCTCTCCCTTCTGAAGTGCCTTTCTGCTTCCAGTGCTCAGTCAGTCCACTTGCCCTGTCTGCAGATGGGGTAGTTCAGCAAAGAGAACAAAAGGTATCTACTATGCAACTGCTAGATACGTTCCCTCACCTGCAGTAAAGCTTCTGTTGTACACCTGAATATATAAAAAGAAAGGTTAAAAAAAATACAACCAGTAGTTACTATTACTAGAGTATTTCAAGTGTGGTCTGCAGGGAGCACAAATTTCCAATCAGTAGATTTCATCTGTCTGGTTTGTTGTTTTTTTGGTTTTTTTTTTAAATATTGTCAAATAGCTATTGCACTGATGTTAGCAACATGTGGAAGCAGTGAACCTGAAATGCTGGTCGAACACATAGATAGTATCTCTCTACCTACTTCTGACAGAGACCTAGACCTGAGAGACAATCCCCTCCCTCTGCATCATTCCAGGAGAACCACAACTCTTCCCTAGTCACTGCTCAAGTCATTTTATGTTGGGACAGCTGAAGCTTGTCACAGATTAACAACAGTCTCTCTCAAGTTTGAGACACCTGACCACCCAAAAAGGTCTGATTTTCTCTGGGAAGCATCACACACTCTGGACCATGCACCACTGTTTTCTGGACCAGCTCCTTGAAACTATAACCAAAGTGGATGTGGACAGAAGCCGCTGGGAGGAACAGAGAATGGGGCAGCTACCATGTTACCCTACCCCAAAGAACCTTCTTTTAAGAAAATGCATTTTCCCTGTGAAGTAACTGTAGGATTAGATAATCCTAGGAAAGAGGATGCTTCCCATAAAGAAGTACACTTGGTATTTTTGAAGTACAGAAATACGGAGTATAGTTATGAAAGTGAGAATTTAACTATGACATAAAATCAAGAGAAACACAGAAAAACGATCTTCTGTTAATGATTACACATTCGTTTTGATAGTTGCATAAGGGTCTTATTTCCTATATGCATCCTAAATATGCATAAGCACTGTAATTTTACAAAGCCCAACGCACCCATTTTAGTGGAAAAAAATAATCCTGTTGAAAAATCAAATAAACATTCTATGCCAGTGGAAGCTTACCCCTGAAATCTCTATTTTTCTGATGTCTTCTTCCTACTTTTCAGATATCTTGGTTAAAAAAAGTATTGATTATGTTTCAGCATAATTAACCATGGGAAATTAATGTAGTCAGGAGACTACAAAGTTCCTTAGTTGATCTGCTGCGAGGCTCCAGTGGCAAAAAAGGGAGACTCATTGTTCTGGTTTAGTTAAGCATGAAAGAAAATAAAGTAATTTGAGTTTAACACCAAATGTTATCTTGAAAGTCTGCTGCAGATAGAGTGTGACAAATGATGTTAGCTTGCCTAGGGGGAAAAAAAAACCCAAAAAACAACAAAACCTAAACTAAATTTAAAATAATTTTACAAAAGTCAAACCAGATCACTATTTCTTATTCCTGGTTTGTTTTTTGCAAGGAGCAAATATAGTTATGCTATTTAATTACAATCCACAAATTAAGACAAAAAGTTGTGTAAAGGTTCTGTATGAAGCAGCTTTCCAACAAAGAATTGGTTTTTTGACCCCGCCAAACTGACTGATGTATGGCTGGCAAAATGAACAAAAAAAGATGTTCAAGATATTAGTCAACATTCTTTGACAGATCCCAGTCAAATACTTAGCTACAAACTGCCTCACATTTCTAACCTCCAAAGCCTCACTCAGTATATCAAAAGTTGCTTTGCCTTGAACTTTAGAGAAAGACGAGGGTACTGCTCTTATATTATTTAGACAGATTTTTTTCTTCCCTTTGACTGCAAGGAAAACAAAGCAGTCCCAGGGGAGGAATTCGTGACGTGTGAAGGAGAAACTAGAGGTCTGGGTCATAAAGTATTTTAAACCTATGTAAAAACCTTTGAGCTCTGTGGATCACAAGTCTACAACATCACTGGTCAATTCACTACTGAAACGATGAGCATTCAGAAAGATACCTTTACAGCATTAACTGCACATCATGCACTCTGCAACTTAAGCTATCAGATACCAGCTGATCTTCCACTGAGCAGAATTTTTAACATATAAAATAATGGTATTCAATAACCAGAGCTAAGTGACATTGCCAACCAGAGCTATGAAAAAGTAAAATAAGTGTTACTTACAGTTACTAGATGCTCCCGCATAGTTCAACATGTACTGATCTGCTACCAGCATCCTTTAAGTTCGCTATATACATGTCCCAACAGCTTCATATTCTCCTTCTGTGTAGCATCTCCAACTCAAACACGGGAAAATACACTGCTATGTTTAAACACTTACTTAATTAGTCTAATGAGGAATGGTGCTTTGGGTGGGAGAAAAGCAAAGCCACCCCTATTCAACTGCCGGTAGATGTAACAGAGGAAACACCACATGTTGACCATATAAATGACTGCATTTCTAATAAGCCAGGAAAAAATGAGAGGGATGGCTATACAGGAAACACAGCAGCGTGTGCATACAGTGTATTCTCTACTGAATTGATTCCAGCTTGCAAGACATTGATGTATTTTCTGACTGACTCTGCTCAGGAGACAAGCTTTTGAAACAGTACTTTCAGCCCACAAGCCTTTAGATATCAATCACATCAAGATTTAATCAGCTCAACTTTGGACCAGAACAGCCCCTCACCCTGCAAATCAACCCCAGGAAATATATTTATGTTGTTTTTTTCTCCTCAGCTGCTTGCATAAACACGAAAAGAAAGGCTTAGAAAAACGTATGGCAAAGATCCACTCTTTGAAGACAAAATTCTTCTTAAGGCTGCTAACCTCCGACTCCCCGAAGGTGCATTGCAGCAATGGTAGAAATTGATTTAGTGAAAGGCTTCTATTAGTGAGAGCGCTGTTCTCATCACAAAGTCCCTCCCCTTGCTATAATCAGTAATTTAAGCAAAGCCAAAAATCATGTCAGCCAAAATGACCAGAGTAACCTGGTGATTTCTTGCAGAGCAGAAGTAAAATTAAATTAAAGTCTGAATGGGAATGCATTGTAATTTAAAAATTCATTTGGCCAATCTGAGTTGTGCATTTTGGCTTTCATTTTGAGAAGGGGAGGAGGGATGGGCTCCTTTGTTCCTTACTGAAAACTTCCCAGGTTCAGGAAAGAGCCAAAAATGCTCTTCTAAAAAGCAAAAGAAGCCATAACGTTAGATTTAAAATATTTTATCAGTTATACACAAACAAGAAACATGCTATACAGAGTTACCACTCTTACTTGAGTATTATGACAGTGCTACTATACCTATCTCTCAGTGCACTGCAACTATCTCTGAGTTAATAACTGGAGAAGTGTTTCATATTAGCCCTGCAGAATCTCAATTCAAAAGCAATTAAAAACAGAATAATAGGAAAAACTAATGTAGTTAACGTTAAATTACGTCACTGTTTAGGAAAAAAATAGCTTCATTGAGAAACACTTTCATGAATAGTTCTGAGACTGACTACTTCAAGGCTTTTGCTTGAAAATCACATTAGGTAATAAATTAGTCCAATATATAAAATGAGGCATATATAAAGTGATCAATGTAACAAATACTGGTTAAAAACAATCCCTGTAACACAGCACCACATAAAAATTGATAAAAAAGCCCCAGAGACACTATGAGCAGGGAGTAAAAATGATTTGCTTCAGATCTGGGGTTGTTATGCCCCTCTCCCCCTGAGGATTTCTCATCACTGACTATCATGGATAAATCTGCAACTGAAGGACACGCACTGCTTGGCTTTAGAAACCCAGATCTCAGACACTGCAAGAAACCCACTTAATGTCATTATCTTGAGCTCTGTGGCATCCTGATATTGGACATTTACAACCTAATGCTGAGTACCCAGGGGCTCCATACATCTCAAAGTGAAGCAATTGAGCCTTGATAGCAAATGTATGTGCTTTCAAAGAATTGCTTAAAAAAGGCTTCATGTCCCTTAAGGCAGGGGCCATGCATCCACTCTCAAGCGAGGACTGAGTTCAGAGCAAGGTCTCTGCAGCATGCAAAGTCCCATCAAACAGGCCCATGGAGATGGCTCAGTACTGCCCTGAATCAACCCACTCTCTCTTGATGCAGCAGCAACAAACCCAAGGCAGCCTGCAGCACCATCTAGTCCACCCCTTGGTGGTACATGCTATAGGTTTCTGTGTGTTTAATACCATAGCTTGCAATAGCGCAGTTGTGACTCAAAGGACCTGCAGTGTCAATTTAGCCGATCCCATGTTGTTAATCAAAGCTGAATTACATTTCAATCAGCTAAAGCTGACTTGTGTGACAGTTAAGCAGATGAGGAACCAATGCACTGAGAGACTGGGGTCTGAAGGAGCTGCTGACTTGGGAAGATATAGAGATACCTACAGGCACAAACATACCAGGGCAGGAACTCAAGAGGAATTCAGGTCTGTGTCCCTCACTGCAGAGACATCTCCTTCCACCAGGGTCAGAATTCAGTCCTCAGCTACGATTTTACTTTCTCTTAGCAGTACCTAGAATTAAGTAACTTCCACCCAGAGCTCCCCTATGTTTGCCTGCTTCAAGTTTTCAGAACTTCTGTAAAATAACATCCCAGCCTCAAGCACACACAAATTCCCCAATACTCACTTCTGCTGCTTTACTCTCAATCTTAGTCCATCCTATTTATTGTCACTGTCTCTGTGCTAGTACCACTTGCCTAACCTACTGTCTACAAACACCCGTTTGCTCCCAGCTCCCGCTTATTCCAACTTCCCCTCACTTTGTGCCGAGTTCTCATTTATCTCCACAGCTGCAGTTACTCTGCTTTTGCTTCCCCCTTCCAGTGGGTCCTTCCTCTCAACAAGCCTCCAGGTCACACTCCTATCTTCCAACCCTTCCTGCCTTCCTCCCTACCCCACAGCTCTTCCTGTTCCCCCCATCAACTTTCTCCTCTGCTGAGAGCAGCAATGAGACAAGCTCACCACTGCTACTAGGGCCCAATGCTGGTGTCACTGTAGATGCTCAGAGAAACAACCGCAGGAGCCCAGGCTTGGGGTTTCCACTCTGCAGAGGATTTACCTGTAAAGAGGCAGGAATCACTTCCCTGGTGTTGTACACCTGGTGAATCACTGCTAACCCAGCAACTGTGAGACCCTTGAAAAGCTCAGGGGCCACTGTAAAGACTAGAGATTCATTCTGCTGAGCAGGAATACCATTTCTCTACCACACCTGCAGCTGAGATACAGGAGCACAGAAGACAACAGACAAGCACCCAGCCAGGTCGCAAAGGGCTCCAGCGCACACAGAACCCACCTAGCAGAAGATATCCATGTTCTCTGCTGCTTTAATGAACAGGGGCCCGCAGGTTGAGTACTCCCAAAGGTAATGCTGTTTTTTCCTTGCCTTCCCCAGAGATGTCTATACCCATTTCAAAGCATCAATCAGGTGGATTGAAGCTTGGCCTGAGTTCTATGCAGCATTCAGAAGTGCTGAGGCAGAGGTTTACTGGATCGATTTTGGTCATAATTTGTTGTTACTTGTAAGGCTTTATGAACTGGGAACTTTTTTTTTTTAAAGCAGGGCAGTTAGTCTGGTATTACTTGATGTTGGCTTTTCTTCAGTGCAACTTCCTGACTTACCATCCCTCTGCAAGAGCTATCAGGATCCTGCCTTTTCCCCACTACCTTTACTGGTTTCTCCTCTGTGGTTTGTTTTCCCTTCCTCTTTGCTTGGTCCTGTGTCTGACTGGACCTGAACTCTTTCCATGGACTCAGGGGAGATCCGTGAAGACATACAACCAGGCACAGAAGAGCTTTTTCAGCAAGACACGTTCAACCTCAGAGGGGACATGCAGGATCCAGAATTACACCTGTCCATCCCTGAAACAACAGAAGCTTGAAAAGCTTCCAAGATAGTTTGTCAAGTTAAGTACAAGGCATGATTAAGCTGCTCACCACTTCTGGAACAAAAAAAAAAATTTGCTACAACACACAAGCCCTGTATAAAAGGCACCTCCTAATATCTCTTAACATTACACATCAATGTAAATTGTACTACGGAGTTAGGGGAAACTTGCAGTGCTCTGAAGGTCTTGTGAA
>NW_010330050.1:17344-31463 GCF_000700745.2 Antrostomus carolinensis
ACCCAGGCAGTAGTATGATGCCAGCACTCACTTTCCTGTGTTGTCTTGACACAACTTCTACTCCCTGGTGTTGCCTTTCACTTTTCCCCAATGGTGTTCCACATGTTCCAGCAGCCAGGCCTGCAGGCATTTGTTCACCCCACAACTGGACATTTTGCTGAGTAGAAAATATTCATTTTTAAAACACTCAAAATCATAGCACTGCTCTTATACAAAGCAGCACTCTGATTTTGTCAGGATTAGGAATGATGTGCTCCACTACGCTAGCAAGGAAAGTGTCCCTGAAAAGACAAGCACCAAAACAAGAAATGAAGCATCAAGGGCAAAATAAACCAGCTTGTTAAACTCCCATCAAGTGGCCAAAAGTTCAGCTGGAATAACATCAAAATTGATGAAGCTATCTCAGTCAGGACAGGGCCACAGTTGACAAAGCACTGAGGTAGGCACAGCAACGCTTTGGTAGTCAAAGCACAGCCACTCTAGAAGGCAACTGTCTTTGAACTCTTATCTCCCCTGGCCCCGGGAGAGATGTCATGCTGGGAGAGAGCTGTGTTTGGAAAGAATATGACAAACCATTCTAGACCCTGTAGGCACAGTATAGCAGAGATTAACCAAGAGTTGATTTTTAAAACAAAGCCAGACCCAGAAAAGGAACAAATTTTGTTTCTGCACTGCAGGGTAGATACTGCAGGCTCTATCTAGCTGGTTAATTCATTTGTGAGTGCTACTTGATGCGTGTCCCCCTTAGCCTGCGGTTGCTCCTCCAGAATGCAAGTCCTAGTTCTTGCCTCCTGTCTGCTGCCTGTCTGGGACACCAACAGGCACCTCAAGGGACACCAGGGAGGCAGTTGAATCAAGCCTTCCTGAGGGAGGAAAATTAATAGCTCTGATAAAATAAAGAAACATCATCTTTTTGGTAAACAGTGAGTATGAAACTGCAACTGTGACCATACAACATGTTCTGGAAAGCTTCTTCTATTGTCCCAAATTCTTGTAATTGCAGAGTTTTATACTATTGTTAAAACATCTACCTTCCCATTCCTGAACTTAAGCACGTTAATTTACTTTTACATATCTATTTTTATTAACTATTCCAATTCAAAAGGGTGCTGATCACCACTCTTTACCATGGAAACTTTGGGTTTCAAGGCAGAGCATTTATCTGAGCCTTCAAGATGTGGGTTTAGGTAGCTTCACTGAGAACCACGGGGTAAAACCAACCTGACTGCCTAAACACAGCAATCAGCCTCCCTGTGCAAGGAGGGGAGTACTAGCAAAAGTGTGTACTCCAGAGAGTCATCTTTCAAGTTCAGTTTATTTTATGGCCTTCTACCAGAAGACTTTGAATGCTGAACATTACTGTGAACATTCTGTAATCATGTGGCCTTTTAGGTTTTATTTCTTTTAAACTGGCTTATTTTTTCTTCCCTAAAATCCTCTTATGGGGTAGTTAAAAGGAAGAGAAGCATGCAGTTAGTTACACCACATACAAAACGCTACCTACACAAACACTGGGGATATACAGCAATAGTCACCTTTCCTGTTTTGCAAGCAGTCAGCAAATGGTCAAGTCTGAGACTATAAAACACGCACTGTTCTGTGGTTATCAGTAACATGCAGGATTAAAAAAACCAGCTCAATATTAAAAGTTGACAAGCTGTTAGGATGCATAGTAGGTGTGAACTAGGGCCTCTTAATCCCAAAAATATGAAAATTTGATGTTTAACTAGAACCCTACAATTGTATAGGTGATAACATATTCTAGTATTATTGGACTTGTGTTTATCCACAGTGTCACTGAATGTATTTCTACCACCATAAATCTTTTTCCACACTCAGGAACACAGAAAGCATGTTCTGTAGTAAATAACATACTTGTTGTCTATATCAGATAGGCACTGCGAAGGAAAAATGGTACTTTTAAGAGGACATCCATTTTAATTTTGTCAAAGATGCTGGTTAAAATCAGAGGCAGAACTGACCACTGGTATAAATCTTTCTGACTAATTCATGATTTGTTGTAATTCTTATTGTATTAGAGGGCTGTTCCACCCAGACGTACAGTTATTTCAGAATACTAGGCTCTGTTTACAAGAGCAACACTCCTGATCCCCAAGGGCCAGTCTCATCTCTGTCATTTCTGCATTGGGTTGAACTTGTTTATTTGTAACTAGCTATTAAACTGCCCTCCTGGATTTGCTCAGAGGCCAGCAGTAGACAGGCACTTGGTGCATGGCAGTTGCATACAGGGGCAGCACTCCCTGAAAAAGAGGACACTTGCTTTGATATCCCTCTGAATGACATTTTCAGCCAGGGAGAAAGAAGCTGTTGTGTGAGCCAGAGGCTGAGAAGCTGGGGAGGCGGAGGAGGCTGCTGCCCCTGCACAGTCTCCCGAAGCTCTGAAGAGAGCAAGGAGGGCAACTGTCCCAGAGCAAGAAAACCCACACTCTTTAGCATCAAGTGGCTGACGTCTCAGGGACCTTCCTAATTATGAGGCTATTCCCAGCTCTTGAAGGAGAGGTTTTTGTTCAAATTAAGACAAAACAGGAAACAACAGCAAATTCCAGTATTTTTTTTATAGAATTCTCATTCCTCATTCATTAGAAATTATTACACAGAGAGCTGCACATTACTAAGGAGGGATAACTGTCCATTGAAACTGGTTTTCAGGTTATAGGATGTTTAAGTGTGCCTGAATTCTACAGACATTCTGGTGAGCTTCATTTAAAAAAAACAAAACCAAAAAACCCAACAAAACCCCCCCCCAAACCAACAACACACAGCACTATCATCACTTTCATCCTCCCCTGGGTTTGGCTCTGGAGTGTCCACTTGACTGCTACTGTTTGCGCCATACTGATTCATAAAATGTAGGTGAAACCGGTGAATAGGGACAGAGAGAAAGAATAGGTGGAGGCTGTAATAACACAAGATGAATTTCTTTTGAAAAGTAGACTAAGGAAATTTTCTGGAGAGAGGGGGAGGAAGATTCGATGTGATTTAAAATCAGCTCTGTATCACTGGCAGTTTTAAAATGTCTGGAGCTGGTCTTTGGTAACCCACAACACGCTCTGAATGACAGCAGAATCAGCTGGATGGATGCAGTTGGTCTTGAGGCCAATGCAGGAAAGCTAAAAGTCCTTCTAAAAAAAATAAATCTAAAAGCTGAAGTCAATGTAGTTCCTATCAAGAAGCATATTCAGATAATTTCTTTGGAGGAGAAAGAAGAGTTTCCTCAAAACACAATTCTTAAACTGTACTGTGCTTGTTGTGTTGGTGCCCCTGTGGTTAACAGGCTTTATTATACTTGTTTAACAACACTACAAATCAACAACACATTAACATTTGTTTAATATCCAACCAGTTGTTTAGCATCTTTAAATTGGGTTGTCTTATTATTGCCTCCTCATTCAAATCTCTTGAAAACACCTTTTCATTAGACCACAAATAAAAGTATCCTGCCCTAAGGAGAGTTCAGGAGGATTTTATCTAACAGTGATGCATCCCCAGTGCAAACAGTTAAGCTCAAGAGTAAATTTTTCTGGGCCTTTGAATTACATACCTCCAAAACAAAACACATGAAAACAAAACAAAAAAGCCCAACAGCATTAAGTTTTCCAGGATTTGAATAACAAATTGTGTTAACAGAGGGGAAAAAATGACAATACAATTCAGAAGCCATAGAAGTAGTATATTGTCATTTTCAACAGTGTTCTCTCAGTAAAACAGTATTTTTCTCATATTCATATGAATACTAAAGTGCTAAATATAATCTCTGGAATGAACATTAATTCTCCAGGTATCTACTAGATTACACTCTTTAATTGGATTAACTGTTCTCAGAACTCAATCTTTTTTTTTTCCCTTCCCAGAAGCCATATGACTAAAACTGTCTTACTTCTGCAGATTTTTCTCTGAGATGCCTATCTCCCTTTGGTCACTAAGATTTATTACTGCAGCATAAACACAAGGGTTGGAGAGTCCTGAGCTGTGAAGACCCCACACGATGCTCCCTTCCCATCCACATGCAGTGGCAGCGAGAAGCCCTGGCCGTGCCCAAAATCTCAAGACTTCCAGGATGGGCACCACCAGGACTCACCGCACAACTCCCCAGTCAGGAGGGCTTCCCTTCACCCATGCTGGCACAGGGACAACAAGGAATGAAATATTACACTAAAAGACTGGAAAGATCTACCACAGGGCAAAGTACCACGTGCCTTTGGAGCAGATGGCCTGAGCAGGTTGGGGTAACACTTCCACTGAAGGGACGTTGAAAACCAGATCAGACAATCACAAGACATCTCCAAGCTTTGCTTTGAGGTTTCTTTTTCTTGTCTGCTCCTAAAGATGAGCTCTCACCTCTGCTCCGTGACCTCAGAGGGTCTAGGTACAGCTCCCTGGGAATCTCTTGGGTTTTTGGCCAACCACCACTGACATAAATGCACTGGATGTATTTTATGCCTGTGGGATACTACTTCTCTGTCCCCACCATGGCAGAAGGGTGTAAGTGGTTTTGGGAAGCAGCAAGTGTTACTTGATTTCCTTCAGCACTTCCAACTCTGCCCACTGGTGTAGCACCCAAGTTATTGGCAACTGAGGTAACTCTCACAGCTTGACCTGGCATGGTGAGAGGTGAATGCTTGTCGATCAGCACCACAGTAACTCAAGCAACTCATGGGAAGGAGATGGAAAATGCACAGGTGATTACAATGCAAAAGACTGAACTGTTCTTGACCCTGCCTCAAAAAAGAAAGTTTAATTCATGTATTCAACTTTGATTTCACCTCTTATTTTATTATCCTTCAAACATCCTTGGAGACACAGGAACTTGCCTAGGGACGGCACATTACTCAGTTCTAACAGGCTGATGCCCCTGAGAACAACTAGAAAATCTGCCCCCAAATGAGTAAATCTGGAGATACTTGCACCAGTTTTGATTTCTGCTTTTTTTCTACACCAGCTGCACTGCTTTTTGCACTCCCCTTTTCAGCCTCCCAGATAGAGCTGCAGGGGAGCCTGCCAAACTGGTCTGTTTTATCATGTCCAAAAGCCATCCCAGCATCCATGGCAACTCAACATTTGACTTCTTCGAGCTCTTCTGTCGTACCAATTGATAGTCCATTTTGGAAAGAAACTGGAAACACTGAATGAAACAATTTTATCATAGAGGAGGTAAATTCAAGATAACAAATAATCCTAAGAGAGGGATGTCTGTAAGTTGTAAATTGGAATAGCTGGATGTTTTTAGAGTTTTAGAGTGAATGGTAACACTTATATAAATGGGCATCTTAAAACCAGGGACCCAATCCAGTATGACAGGTCCTATGTCCTACTCTGCACTCTCTGACAGTGACCACTGGGATGAGAAAGAAACACCTCTTTCAGTTTGATGCTGAAAAGCAATTTTGAGGTTTTTTAGGGCTTTCTGTTTATTTTTAACTCTTTTCTTATAGACACTGAACTCAGATGTCTGGAGATCTGCTTTTCTATAACTGTCTGTTTATAATACATGGGTTGCTAGTACGGTGAAGGTAATGGAGAATTTTAAAAAGCCCTTTATTCTACTTTAGAAGAGTGGTGAGCTCTGAAGGCTTTATTAATTAATAAAAAAAAAAAAAAATTAAGCAAGGAAACTCCCCACACTCAGCAGGGGAAAGTTCCCCTTTATTTCCATAGTGCAAACAAATCACAGCTCAGCTAACACTTAGTTACTTAAATAAGCAAATTTGCCAACACCTCAAAACAGCTCAGAAAATCCCCCTTCCCGAGTGCTGAAAGAGCTTATACACAATACAGTGGCAATATACGTGTTGGAAGGCAATTTTAAACACATTTTAAAAGAAACAAAACTTATGCTAGCTCTTAGCATCTTAGGCCACCCTTACTTAATTAGACTACTTGGAATTACTCTAATTAAAATTTTCAGTGAATATAAGTTTTCTACCCACAGTTTCTCATTGCCAAACCTGGGGTGAGTACAAAGGCAGAACAAGCCAACAAGCTCAGCATTAAGTTATCTAAATATCTTCTACTGATTGTTTCTCCAGAAAATATTATCAGTGACGTCACCCATATTATATCAGGTATCCCAAGAAATAATATTAACTCAAACAGCAATTCTAGTAAACTGAAAACTTTTTCATTTTGCACATAAAGAGGTGACTTCATGAAAACTTCCCTCTTAACAGCAAGAGTTTTTTATGTATCAAAGAGAAGACCAGAAGATTCATTACATGGCACATAATGGGGATTTCTGGTTGCGATTTTAAAAAACCTACGCATTAAAATAAAAATCACTGTTGCCATAATCATGCATAACTGACAGGTAACGCAGCTGTGGACTTGGATCATGGTGGTCTCCAAACACTATATAATCTCTGTACTCTAATAATGAAATAACTTAAAATATAAACAATACATTATGAACTTCTTTATCCCCATGTCACCCTCGAGAATTGGATTGCCTCCCTTTGTTTTGTCAAAGCTGTACCTTTGTATACTGGCTTGGATATAAAAAAAAAGAGTAAATGAGACCTCTGGAATTTTAAAAATACAGATGTGTTGTAAATCACAACAGAGCCAGTGCAGAAGTCATCATTACTGTTCAAATAATTAATGAGCCCTGGCTTCCAAAATATGAAACACAATAGTTTCAGCTTCTGAGATACTGTATGGAACTGCTGCACAAGGAAAACAAAACACAGAAATTAAATGACCCAAGGTTTTGAAGGACTACTTTTAAAATAAAAGAATATCATCAAATGACTTGAGGTGGATGGGTGACACACAGATTCGAATCAGAAAAGTAAAAATTTTTGCTGAACTTGAAAATCACTGCTCAGAAAAGTTTGCTTGTTGTATGTAGGCAGCTATCAGTACTTTAGCATCTCCAGACAATCGTGTGCTCATTGATTAGTGAAAAGCAGTTATTTATAAACTGGCAAATATCCTACTGCAGGTAGGATATTTTTAGGACCTAAAATAGCATTTGCTAGTACCTCTCCTACAGCAGCAGTAAAGCTGCTAGGATTGAGTGGGAGGCTGCCACTGTCAGTGTTCCCAAGCTGACAAGGAGTTGTGTGCGAGCTCAGTACTTGTGTTTTGATGCAATTCACTTCCCCATCAAAAGCACTGATAAATCCCCTCTCTCCTTCCCGCTGCCAGCTGAGAGGAGTTAAGCGACACATCTGAACACAGTGGCCACGAGCGGCCTTTACTTGCGTACCTGTTTCGTCAGGCGAGCTTGGCGAGGCGCTGTCCTGGGACAGTGTAGTCCAGCTGGAGTCCTCATCGCTTGGGGCCAGGTTTTGAATCCGATGGAGGGCACAATCTGTTTTGGCCCCAGTTTTTGGGTGGTCTTTCTTAGTCTCAGGGCTTGATGACACCGTGGCAACTTGGCCATCCTCTGGGCTTGACACCTTGTTTTGTTTCCGGGGCAGGACTTCCCCATTGACAATAACAGTAGAAGCCTGGCTGTTGCCTGGTGCAGATTTATCTTCCATCACAACAAAACTCTGCTCTAGCTCTCTAGCAGATGTCTCTAGATCTGCGTAGTAATTCAGGAAGCTCTTGGTCCTCCTTGGCTGTGAGGGTAATATTTCACATCCAGAGGAATCCTGTGGAATTGGCTCTTTGCCTTCAAACTTCTCAGAAGTTACGTTTATGCCTGCAGTGGAACAGAGGTTTTTGTTGGGATCCTGCTGTCCCTGCTCAGCGGCTTTCCTGAGCTGGTTTTCTCCATTCTTCACCAGCTTTATATTGGCAGAGCTGTTCCCCAGAAGGGGCTGAGCTGCTGGATCAGAAAGCCCCATGGCTGTCTGGATGTTAGTCAGCGCGTACTTTTTCCTGCATTTCGGAGGAGTGCTGTTCTTGGTCTCCGTGTGCCTAATCTCCGCATTCAGGAGTTCGTTATGTGAGGAGCGCAGGTTAAGGGTGTTTGGCGGGGTGGCGGGGTTGTTGCGGTTCACAACATCCGTCGTGCTGCTGCTTGCCATAAACACCGCCAACGCGTCCACGCCAGAATCAACTAGAAAAACAAAAGAAATAGTCATTAAATACATTCACTATATACATTATTTTGCTAGGGTTTCTGGTAAAGGGATGTGGCACTTCACATAATTGCTTTACAGTAGGAAAATTCCCACAACCTAAGTGGGTAAGAGAACAGACAAAAGCTTAGCTTATTAAATAAGGAAAACCAGAGTCAGAATAATACAGAGAGATCATCAGGACCACGAAGCTGAGAAAAAGCAGAAAGCTTGACCCTATATCAGACAAGTTCTGAAGTAATTTTTGGTGATACCTGATTCTGTTCCAGGCAGGCTTGGGGACAGGAGAGGTGCTCCTTGCAAATGCCTGTGAGTCCAGAAGTCGTCCTTACCATCATTTCATTTTCGTATTTTACCTCTACCTCTGACAAGGACGAGCGGAAGAACTCCTTGACCGCTCATCACTACGAAGCAGGAAATTTGAGAAATTTCTAAGAAGCAGACCACAGGCAGATGCTGCTCCTTTTTCATCTAGGGTAGAACTCTATTACTGCTAATTTTAAGCCTGACTGGGCAGTCAGCTGTTGTCTCTTAACACCTGCATTTTCTCTGGTCTTTGTCTGTCTTTTCTGGGTTTTTTTTGTTTGTTTGTTTACTTGGTTGTTTTTTATTATTATTATTTTGGAAGGGGGAAGCAGAGAGTGAGAAGGCAGTGAACACAAAAAGTAGGGTATTTCACAATACTGTATTTGGTTTTGGGGCCCGGATGGGAGAATCCCTTGACAAAATATCCTGCTCTAATTCAATCAACTTTAAAAAAAGAGCTGCTCCAGAGATGAAGATGGCTTACTGTTTCTACAGCTCACAAAGTTCAAGCTGAAGGATAAAATGTACATTCTAGGGCAGAATACACGTATTCCATAGTTAAATTAAACCATTCTTTTGTCTGCTTGTAGACAAGTTTGATTTTTATCAGCCAGGGGCACAGCTCACATTTTGAAAAATATTAAGTTTGTTGAGGGAACAGATTTTTAGACCATGAAAAAAATGACCAAAAGTATATTTTTAAAAAAACCAAACCTAACATCACTGATTATTTATGGTTTCTACTAACCTACACAAATGCCCCATGAACACCCCAATTTACATACTGTAGTAGTCACTGTTGCTTGACGCCTGGCAACCAAATTAGAGGCCAATTAATAAATCACTCCCATCTGCCACAGCATGAAACACCCTTTCTGTTGTTCCTAATTCTCAGCTATCACTGTCTGCTTATATTGCACATAAAAATGTATCTGGGGCTTATCCAGGAATGAAAAGCAGTAATTTGAGCAAGCCGATGACAGATCATTCCAGCTAAGTTGTGCTGCATCCTTGTATATTTGATATATGACAGAACTGACTGCTGGACAGATTTACAGGAGATTAAATATATGGGGTTTAAAAGAACATATACATAAACACAGAGTGAAAAAGAGCACTTCACAATGTTACTTAAACGTGCACACAGTTCCCTCCTCTTTGATATGCTGTCAAACCACCTTCCAACTGTCACTCCAGTTCATTTAAAACCAAGTAGACCAAGCATACTCTTTGTTCCCTGAATCACCCGCTTAGAACAACTTCTAAAACTTGTTCAAAACACAATTTAAAAATCAATTTTACAAATTTTAGTGTCTGCCATTTCCTCAAGCCCTAGTCAGCCTAGACTAATTGGAAATTCTTCAGAGGACAGATCACCCCACACACTGTGCATAAGCCATCAGCTTAGGTAACAGTTAACAAACATCCTATGGACAACTTCAGCTTTAGCTACAAGAGACTTCTAAAACACAACCATCACATAATTTAAATATTTATGTATTTAAATATTCTTCTCATATAAATATGTCAATAAGTGTTGCTTTCTGCATCTTGCCTAAAACCAACCAAGTCTAATTCAAGCAAGGTCACATTTGATACGACATAATGTTACTAAAGAACATGTTTTAATTTAAAAACACAAAATGGCCTGTGTTTATGGACTGGCTGTTTTATATTTTTTTCAGAATCAGTTAGAAGTCTGACAATCTGGAAGTCACACAAAAAAATAAATTAATAGGGTAGGATAATTTTGACCCACTGCCTGACCTTTAGAAGTTAGGTAATTCCACAGTATCTATAGATTTCACTAGATTATATTTTACTTTATGCTTCAGCAAATTAAAACAAGCATTTTTTTTTTTTCATCATTAATAAAACTACCACAATCTGGAACAAAACTGAAGTTTATTCTTCTCTTTTGTTACAAGTAAGCTGCTTCATGCAATGTTTACCACTATTTTTACCACTGAACAAATTTCTTAAAAAAATAATCTTCCTAGATAAAGCTTAAGTATCTGCCTGCCAGATTGTCTTTAGCCAGTCTCCTACTGTTAGCATTTCACTTATCAAAACCACTGTAAGAATAATCACATAGAAACATCAAAATAAAATGTATTACGTTTTACTAATCTGCTTGATAAAGCTCCCCCACTGACTTATGATGAACATTGGCACACTGATCAATGATTGAGCCAAAGACTCCAGAAGTCTTTGTGACCCACGCAGTGTTTCTAAGTTGGGTTGGGATTCGAACTTAGGCAGAAAAACGTCAAAATGAACCTTTCACTAGACACCATCTCCCCTCCTGACCCCATTTGAAATGATTCATTGATCAAATGCCCAATGAACATTCAGACGGTGCCACGAGGTGTGCACAGAGCGGAGGAGGCTGATCTCTCAAGGGACCCTGCACTCCCAGCCAGGCCCCAGGATGCACACCGCCAGCTTCCTTCCGCTCTTAGAAACAGATACAAAGGCCACAAAAAGGGAAGCAACAAAAGAGGCTAAAAGAGAGTAAGAAATACAGATGGGAAAGGGCAGAAGTTGCTACCAGACTAGGACTAACTGAAGTGCTGGAAAATGACTGAATGCAAAGAAATGCTTAAATGCACTGGCAAAAACCCAGATCACCCAGTAGAATGGCACAAGGAAGAGGAGCGATCGTCTGTCCCTCCTCCTTCATACAGGACACGGTGATGCTCAAAACACATCATTTGTCCCAGCAGAAGCATATTCCAACTTTCTAACTAAAAACTTCAAGGAAATGCAACTTCTTCCTGGGCCTGTAATTTCAAGACCAAAATTCTAATCACTGCCTCCCCGTACCCTTTATTTGGTCTTTCCCGCTGGCCCGGCCTCCCTCAGCGCAGGGGTACCTAACGCACATGGGTGCTGTGCCCCTCCCCAGCTGAGCAACACCCCGGCCTGGGGTCCTGCACCCACCACAGGCAGACCCTGTGCCCCCTGCTCAGGCAGCTCCTCGTGCTGCCTGGCCACCAGCAGCAAGGACAATGCTACTGGCACAGGGCAGCCTTTTTTCACCTCCTCTGCCTTCTGCTGAAAGGCAAACACAAATGGACAAGCAGGCCAAGAATCACTGAGCTGATATCTCAGCTAAAACAGGAGAACAGTGGTAACTCATAAGTGAGTAAATATAGGGTATTAAAATAAAAATACTGGACTCTAGTGAAAAACTAAGAATAATTAGGATAATTATTGGGAATAATAACATTATTAAAATGTTGGTGCATAAAGACAGCACTTAAGTAGGTGGAAGTTCTGTCAGAGCAATTCCATGATTTTAGCTTGCTTACTTTTTAAAACAAATCACAGTCTCAACTGCATACTTGAAACATACCTACAGATATGGATTAATGTAATTTCACCACTGTATGTTTAACACAAAGTAGTCCCAATTTTCTAAGCATCATATTAATACAAATAACATTATTACTTAAATGGCTTTTATTGATGTTTTTCAGTCTTGCCATAAACCTTACAGAGCTAGAAGAAGAAGAGAGAAAATGCCATTGCAAACAGAAAACAGTGCATGGCCAAATTGTCCTTACTTCTAATAAGACTTTTCTGCATTGCACTGTCTGTAGGAATAGTTTTTTAAAAGCTGAATAGAGAGTTTATTCAAAAAGGCATTGTTAAAAAGAAAAGAAAGTGCTTGGTCTTTTTCATGTATAAGTGCAAAACGAAAGCAAAATATAGGTAGGCCTGGGAAGAAGAAGAATGAAAATAAGAGGAAAGTTTCACATATTTGCATAGCAGAATCTTTTAAAGGGCATCTGACCTGGAAGTACTTCTGACATGGCTCACAGGGCGTCAGCAATGCATCAGGAAATAGATTATAATTTGAAATCTGAAAAGAGGGATCATTCAAGAATTAAAACCAAAGGAAAACACAAAATAAAAATACCACATTTCAGAAGCACCTGAGAGATGTTAAGCATTCTAAACAAACCCTGGAAGGTAACAATGAGGATCTTTTGAGCTTTCAGTGATATTCAACAGTCATTAAAGTATGGGAGAGGCTAGTCTACAGCAATGAGAACAAGTAATTAAAAACAACTATAACATTTTTCTTAATGTACACTTCACTAAGAGCACAAGTTCATCCATATTCTTCAGTTTTAATCAAGATACTGTAGCAAAAACTTTGTGACATTAGAAAATCTGGGGTTTTTTTCCCCAATTACTCAGCTACAGCTTACTCAGGAAACTACAGCAGTGTTGGTAAAAACAAACACAGCAGTAAGGCATGTTCACATGAAAATCTACAGAATGAGATCCAGCATATGAAGCTAAGCAGCCTAGTCTGCAGGACTGATCCCACAGGAGGAATCATAAAAAGCAAGCCAGGCAGCAAGTTCCTATACGGGACCCTCCTGGCCACCTTCACGTAAGCAAATCATTTTGTCTTAAAGTCTCTGGTTGGGATGTGATTGACACGTACATTGGGAGACAAGGTACTCCTACGCGCTTACGGCTATTTCTGATGGCGTGTCTAGGAAACACAGGAAAGAAGTAATACAAACCTTTCCATAAAGCAGATTTCCTTTCTGCAAAACTATCTATTGAGTACAAAACATTTAATGACCAACTCATGCTGTGGGGCTACAGTCTCAGGTCCTTTACACCTTGGCTCTAGTTAAAGCCTATGCAGCTGGACAGAACACCTGTTATACAGATTGATTGCAGCTCAACACAGCCTAACTCCCTCCACTTAAAGGGGTGAATTCCAGTGCTAAAACATTGATTTTTAATTAAGTATGCTAACACACAGTCTTCTCACATCTGCGTTCATTCTTCAACTAGGACCAGCTAAATGGTAACAGTTAAACAGATATCAGCTGAAAGCATCCTAATAAAGTACAGATTTACAATAATGTAGCTGAAATCAGAATTGAGACTAGAAGCTTTCTTAGCGTCAAGTGTCATTGTGTTCCTTCTTGCCTATGTATATACGCAAATTCCAGGGGACATTAAACACTTTCAGAAGGGAAAAGGAAGGAAAACACTTGAGCAAAGTGCTGTGGTAGACCAGAGCAACCAATGATGTTCCTACAGCCAGTGGTTTCTTCTTGCTGCTCCCTCCGGTAATGACATCTCTGCTGGACTGAGCCTGGAAGCTGGCAAGAGAAAAGCGCAGCAAAGCCAGGAAAGCAAATTCCAGTGGTGGGCAGAGCAGTTTTGGGAGCAGGAAAGGAGCAGGGCTGCAAGCAGCTTGCATGTGTCCCCTCAATCTGCAGTCCCATCTGCAGACTCCTCCGCACAAACCTCAAGAGTTGCTGAGGATGGGAAGGACCTCTCAAGATTGTCTAGTCCAACCCCCCTGCCCAAGCAGGGAATCACTGCTGCTCCCTCCATTCCACCTGGCTCTGTCCTCACATGAGAACAAAATCAACACCTCGACCTGCTTGCTGAATGTGGCTTCTCCCATTTCCAGCTATTGCTGCTTTATCTAGTCCTAGTGAAACCACCATCCGGTCTGTCCTGGCTCCTCCAACCCCAAGAGGCACCCTGCCACCCCCCCCTGCCACAATAATGACATTTTTCCTTTTAGAGCTAATCACGCTGCCAGCCGACTGCAACAGCCTAGCAGCAGTGCTGCCTCTGTTCTAGCGATGCTCTTAATGGAAATTCATAATGCTGATCTGTCTTTAAATAATGCTATTAAGGAAAAAAGCACCTTCAGATCCTGCAATGAGTTCTGGCACTCAAGTGGAGTATGCCTTCCCATTTGCCATTCCCCACCT
>NW_010330051.1:0-26416 GCF_000700745.2 Antrostomus carolinensis
GGGGGTGGGGATCTCAGCGCATCCAGCACAAAGTTGGGCGCTGCTGCAGCTCTGCCCCAAGCTCGGCTTGTGTGTCCCAGCCCCGAGACACGGAGGGGAAAAGGGAGTTGGAGTTTAAACACGGGAAAATGCGGCTACTGTGCACAGCCCGGGTCTAGAAACCAGGGCAGTGGCCTTCACCCTGCCTGTCTCGGCATGAACCGATGCCTTGCACACCAGCACCACCCCTTCAAGCTCACATCACCCCTTGAAGCTCACATCACCCCTTGAAGCTCACATCACCCCTTTAAGCTCGTGTTACCCCTTCAAGCTCACATCACCCCTTCAAGCTCACATCACCCCTTTAAGCTCATGTTACCCCTTCAAGCTTGCATCACCCCTTCAAGCTCACATCACGCCTTGAAGCTCACATCACCCCTTAAAACTCACATCACCCCTTTACACTCTTATCACCCCTTAAAGCTCACATCACCCCTTCATGCTCACATCACCCCCTCTAGCTCACATCACCCCTTCATGCTCACATCACCTCCTCTAGCTCACATCACCCCTCCAAGCTCACATCACCCCTTCACCAACTCATAGCAGCCTGATCCTCTCCCACCCATCAGCGCATCTGAACGTGCAGACATGGTCACGTCGAGTCGTGTGGCGATGGGTGACGGCCAGGGGTGGCTGTTCAAAGGTGTGTTTAGTACAGGTGGGAAGCCCAAAAAAAAAAGGGGGGTTGGGAATTGACAGGATAAAAAGTATCTGAAAGATGCAAGATGAGTATCATGCCAGTGTGGCATGAAGTTAACAGAAGAATATCGGTTTTCACATGAAATATGTTTTATTATCTATAGGTAGCACAAACTTCAGACCACAAACGGTAGAGCAGGAGGGAGGTTATGACTCACAGATGTCAATTTACCGGTACAAGTGTTAAAAAAAAAAAGAAAGAAAGAAAGAAAAGAGTCATTAACAACCAGCTCTTGTGGTTCTCTCACTCTGAAAGTCTTAACAGTCTCTGACTAGCTGGCAGGGACCAGCCTGCTCTGAGCAAAGATGGGTTCAAATAAACATCCCAGCTGTAACTGGGGGAACTGGGCAGCCACGTGAGTCAGGTTTTGGGTTTCAAGGTGATGGTTTGTAGGATGAACCAGGGTCCTGCTTGCAAACACCATGGAAACCTTCAAACGTGCTCCAAGTGGAGCTGCAGATGCAAACGTTACAGCTCAGGATTATTTCTAGTTTCCTCAGCAGCGCCTTTCTCAGTTGCCTGAGGTGTATTTATAGAAGGAAAGTTCGTGTAACTAAAAGAAGCTGTGAAGTGCCGGGGCCAGAAATGAAGAGTTTGATTCTGGCTCACACGAGCAGCCGGTTTTACCCAGGCAGATAGCTCGAGACACAGGCAGTAGAAAGTTCAAGAGCTAGCAAAGCCAGGCAGACAGCTCCAGCCAAAAGTTCATCTTCCAGGCACCTCACCCGTTGACAAACACTCACATTTCCAATTTTACAGGCAATCACGTTTCCAATTTACTTGCAAACTCACTTATGGACAACATATTCCTGCAGCAGTGCAGTAGGATCGGTGATTTGCTGTGTGACCAATATCTCACCTCCCTCCACTAATTCCTCTGTGCTTTGGAGAACATGAAACAAGGTTTGGAACCTCAGGTGGTGAGTCCTTTTGGTTTGAAACCTACCACAGGAATGAATCTGGAAATTCAAAAGGGAAAACAGAATGGCTGTAAGGATAAAACTTGGTCCCCATTGCTTCTCCTCGTCCAGGATAATGGGCTTGCACCTGCCCTTTGTTTTGGGTTTCTTTCCCCTCTTCCCCATATGGGACGGACAGGAGATTTAGCAGAACATTTCCAGTTGAAAATCAAATTGGATTCAAGAGAAACAGCTGCCTTGCTGTATGATCCCTTCCAGAACAAGCTTGGGAAGAGGAACCCGATGCAGTTATCCCAGTCAGACAATCTTTCCCTTCCTACACGTTGCTCGGCGCGCGCAGGCAGGCTGCGATCCGGCGGCGGGACGAGTGTGGGAGAGTGTGTGCGTGTGTGCGTGCTGGCAGGGTTCCTGGGGAGGAAGGATTGACACAGCTGAAGCCATCAGAAAGCATCTGTGATCCCAACCGTATTGAAATGACCCGAGTGTTCCCCTCGATTCTGTGGTGCTCGATAATCCACCCTGCTCGGAGCGAGCGCAGCCTCCTGCAGCAAACCACAACCCTCAGGATGAAAGAGAAGAGGAGGTGTGTGGTGAGGTGGCCGGTGCTGGTGGGGTTGGGCTGTCAACACCATGTAGAAGATTCTCCCTTGAGCAGAGGTGGTCCCAGATGGAGCTGCTGGCACTGGAGGAGGCTGTGGCTGGCCTTCAGTGTCCGTGCTTGTGTCTTGTTCCTGTGGAGCGATGGATTTGGCTCGGCCTCTCCTGCCAGCATCACTGGCTGAACTCCAGTACACCTGTAATGTGGCTCCATCTCTTCTGGACCAGTACAAAGGGTCTAATAAAACTCTTTCTTGCAGCTTGTGTGTTTTTAATTAGGAAAGATACAAGCGCTTTTGGCATCCCTGCTCAGCCCTGATCCTGCAAAGGTGATGACACTAAGCCACAGCTTGGTGCAGCATGGCTGTGACGAAGCTTTGAGCTCCTCCACTCCCCTGCCTCCCCCCCTGCCCCTTCCATGCTCCCCCAAACTTCTGTTTCATTTTCCTCATGGAGCAGCACCTACGTGTAGAGAAATTAGAAATGCTTCCAAAAGTAGCACCAGGGAGAAAAAAACCAAACCAAAACAAAGTGGAGGAAAAGAACGGAGAGGCTGTGGACAGAGATTTCCTCCCAGGGCAGCTGAATCTCCCCTTCAAACTCAACTCCATCCTAGCAGCCGCCTTAATTTGTGTTCACTTCAGAGCCTGCAACATGAAAGCCCTGGCTCTGAACTCCAGCTGAGCCGCTCAATGGCTTAGTGTTCACAGAAGGCATGGAAGGAATCCATTGATTAGTTTCTTCAGCTGGGATGTGACCATTTGGAGTCCAAGACCTGCCAAACATGACTTCGCCTCAGCAACTGGTTCCTATTTGCTGTGCTTACAGGCTTCAGAAAAAAAAATCTTTCCTCTTCTACATCCAAGTCTCACCCTCCTTTTCCATTCTGTCGTTATCCAACGTTAATATCTATTCCTGTTGAGGAAGGATGCTGAGTTGTGGAGAACAACCCTCCTGCCATTAATATAGCCAAAAGATTTTGCCCTTGTTTGGAGATAACCATCTGCCCTCCCTCCACAATGCAGCCTGACTGTTTTTCAACAATTCCCAACAAAGAAAGGACGGGCAGTAATGCCACATTGTTCCCAGGGACTCTGACTAACCTTGGTTTAAAAGAATAATAATTATTATTATTATTCATTAGTTATTACGAGACTGGAGTTTTTTGCTGTGGTTTCTGAGAATGCAGTGTGGGTAGAGCTGCTCTTCCATGAACTCTCTCCTAGTCGGGTCCAGCTCTTTCCTTACAACAAATTTGCTCCTGTCACGACCCTTTTGCTGCTGGTTCTCCTCCAGATGTTATGGAAGTGGGATAACTTCTCCATTCCCTTGGATTTATCCATCCTCATCACGGCAGGCTCAGGATTAGGTGTTTCTGGTAATCTGGAGAAGCTTTTCCCAGCACCGTTGCTACCAAAACACGGTCACCTCTGGGTTGAAATACAACGGCTACGTAATAAGGTGGAGGAGCAACACCACCCAGCTGTTATGGACAGGAAATGAAGAACACCATATCCAATTAAAACTGCAGGGGGATATTTATGACAGAACATAATTAACCAAATTGGAGCCTTCCCTAAAACTGCCATGAGATTTTTAATGACCCGCAAGCTTCGGTTTGATGTTTTGTCAAGTAAACAATATCCAGAGGGCATGAGACAAAAATCAGGAGCAAAGGGGGAAAAAAAAAAAACAAAAACCCCCAAACAAACCCCAAGTGTCGTGCAATTCCAGAGAGAAAAGGAGACATGAAAGGATTTATCGTAAGGGGGACATTGTTGGAAAGAGCAGCAGCCACCACTCTAAGAAAGGAAAGAGCAGGGAGGTGGCCCTGGGTGTGGAGGTGGCCGGTTGCAATGAGAGGAAAGAGCAAGCAGCTGCCCTGGCCGTTCCCCAGGGAGATACCTTTCCTGGAATTTAAAATGATATGAGAAATTCTTTCAAGCTGGGAAGTATTTCAACGAGTTGTTTGACGCTGGTAGAAGGAGATTGGTGACTACAGCCTCTCCTTTTTGATTAAGCAGTGGGCATGGGAATGGAGCTCGTTAGTCAGCGCGTACAGTACGTGTCCGTAGGGCAGGCAGGCTGCTCTCACGTCTAACATTTGTGGCCAGGAGGTGATGACCATCACAAAAGAGTTGGCTCCTTCGTGACCCAGATGGTTGTGGCCTCTGGGGTCCCTTCACTGCTCCACGCTGTGGGGTTGGAGCCACGGAAAGCCCCCGTCCTCCACACTGTCTGCATTAAAAGCAAGTTTCTGTTCACACTGTGGAGATCCAGACTTCAGTCCCCAGACAGCTCTGCCACAATACCATCTTCTGATTGCCCTCCAGGCGTGAGCAGAGGAAAGCTGCCTCCGAGCCTCCCTGACTCCTGCTCTCATTAACTTCCCAGCAGAGATGGCTCACAAAAGCATCTTTGTGGCCAGCTAAGAGTCAGGACTCCAGCACACACCACACACACACACACACACACACACACACACACACACACCCCCCAGCTCCGGCCCACACTCTGTAGGTACCTCAATCAACAGTCTCACAAGCTGCTTGAGCATCTTCAAGTGGTTCCTGCTATTGGTTTCCCAGAGGTCTCATGCTGATTCTTAACCTGATTAGCTAATCTGGGCTCCAGCGATGTAATTCTGCCTTGAATGTCGTTGGCGGGGGGTACTGTCACTCACTTGTTATCCTGCTGGAAGAACTGGCTGGATGGAAAATCCTGGTAAGATGTTCTGCAGCACTGTTTGCTTTCGGCACATTTTCCTTCTCCTCCTCAAGTAACAGCACTGAGTTCTTGGTAAACATAACCTAAGGATTTTTGCCGTTTAACTCTTGATATTCCCAATTACTCTGAGCTGATGTGCATCAAACCTCATCTGTAGGATGTCCTGTCTTTGGTCAGATCTTTTTGGGCAGCCTCCAAAATAAATGCAGGCAGCTCAGACTTAAGCAACACATCTCTGCTTGCAACTTCACCCTTGGCATTCACCAGTCTCTGGCAACAGAGGTTACCAAACTGACTTCTGGTGGTCCTTGAGATCCCCTTCCCTGGGCTGCAGGTGAGGGATCATGAAGAAGAGGCAATGGGATCATTGCTAATAAAGCTGATCTCCTAGACAGCCAAATTATATTCACTAACAATTATTTGCTCTTTCAAACTTTCAAAAAAAACCCCCAACAACAACAACAACAACAAAAGACCCATTGCTTCAGGAAATACTAATTATCAGATACATTTCACTTTCATGACAGTGCCAAGAGCCACACAAGCACCTCCCAAGGAAGGTCAGTGCAGCAGGATATAAATTCACAGCCTAAAGAAACGGCAGCCACCAGAAAAACACGCAGTCAATTGGAAATGGTCAGTGTGCTGAAATAAGTGCAATGATCTCCAGGTTAGCGCTGTGGCCAGGGCAGAGAAGTTCAAGAGATGGGAGTTTAATTCCTGGGCAATATTTCCACATGACCTCTTACAAACCTTTGTGCCTCCATCTCCCTGTTTTTTAATGAAGCGACACTTTCTCACTTCACAAGGGGCTGGGAGCATCAGCTCGGCTGTCCTGAAGGAAAAGCTCAGGGGCTGGGGACCGTGATGGGGTTTTACCAGAGAGAGATTTGAGGGGAAAGCTCAGGAAATTCCCATGCAGGACCCTGGAAGAAATTCAACAGCCAAAATTCCTCCAGCCCAAACCACTGTCCCACCATGACCAGGAGATGACAGGTGCATACAGCCAGACTATGGAGATAATTCGGTGATGGGCACGATTACCCTACATACACCATTACCCACAGCAAGGGAATTACAGGAGATGAGACCCACACTAACAATTAAAGCCCTAAAGCCACCATCCCTAGATAGATTCTGCTGGTGGACAGCCCACCCCATGGCTCCTGGGATGATGAATTCACCCGTATACATGTTTCAAAGAGCAAAAAACCCTCTCCTGGCGCTGGAAAACTCCTCACTTACAATTGTCTCCTCTTGGCAACTGAGTTGGAGAGTGAATAAACGACAGAGAAATATTCCGCTCTACACGTGTTTGGGTTTTTTGGGGTGGTTTTCTTGGACGGTGCTCCTGGCTCACCAACAATACCCGTCTTGTTCAACCCTGTGCTACAGAGGCAGGCTTGAATAGATCTGTCTAAAATTATAAGCGGGCAGCCCCTGGGCTCTGAGAGATCACAGGCCACATGCTGGGGCTGAACAAAGACTCTGCTATTTCCTAACAATTAGCCCAGCTAAAAGGACATCTATCTCCTTCCATTAGAGCCACCACGTGCCTCCCAGTCAGTCCATTGTAAAGCTAATTAAATAACACGCCTCTCTCCCCATGAGGGTCTCCTGATTAGTTCGCCTAGGTCCTAAATCCTTGCTGGTGTAAATGGGGAAGAGACAGCTGGTCAGCAGGAGACTGCGTCTCCAGTGGAAATATGGTCACCCATCTCCTGCTGTCATCATCCTCACCAGTTATTCCAGGTTTGGAAATTATCTTCAAAAAGCTGTTGAGCAGAGATCTTGAAATATAAGGGGCTTCAATTCACAAACTCGTTTGTTTCCCTATCCGGCAGCAAAAGTTGTGAAAACAACTCATTTATTTATTATTCTTTTTTTGTTGGGTTTTTTTTGGTGCTTTTGTGCTTAGAGGAAAAAAAGCAGACGTAAATATTTTTTCTAAATATGTTCCCTGTTGATACAAACCAGTTTGGGTTTTTGTTTCACACACATTTCTCATTGGGCTAAAAGAGAGAAAAGAAAATAAATGATGAAAATGGTGTGTCATTCAACCTGGGTGAAAACTGTCTCGCTCTGCACTTTTCAAATGGGAAGAAATTTTAAAATGAAAAAAAAAAAAAAAAGTTAATTAAAAATTATTTGTTAACAAACCCTCTTTTTGTCTAGTTAATTCACCTCTTGGAGGAGGTTTCTGTGGGAAGGGTAGGTCTCAGGTGTGGATGCACTGTAATGAATTTACCTTTTTAGCTCAGAAACCCAATTTGTGTTTTATCATCACGAGTGAGATGAAACAAAATAAATCTCTGATGCTTGGAGCTTTCTTCTGATCTGAAAATAAGTTCTGGCAAGTCAAACAAATTCATTCAGACGATACACCAAACATTTTAGGGGCTGTCTGCAATGTCCTCAGCAATATTTCAGGGAGATCAAGGGCCACCATGACCCATCTTCTGTCCCTGGAGGAGGTCAACACGGTTCTTCCAACTGCACCTGCTCAAGCCAAAAGCCAAGAGTGACTTTTCTCTCCAGGTTCTTTGGGCTGAGTTATGTTTGCACCGTCACGAGTGCGCAGCCTCACACAACAGCACCGAACTGCTAAATCGCTCCAGATGTTCCAACACCTTCTCCTCTCACACGCTCCCAAGACCCGGAAGAAATACAGTTTCCTTCTGCCAAGACTACAGTCAGCAAGAGTTGTGAATATCCCCTTTACCCCCTTTAAATCATTATTTTCCACCCTTGGCTATTTAAATCATTATTTTCACACAGAGAGAACATGGCTGGAAAAGTGGGAAGGTGGGTCAACAGACTAATGAGCTGATTTCCTGTGGACCTTCAGCTCCAGGTTTGAAACAGCTGGACCCCCCTGCCGCTACGGCCGGAGCTCTTTTCCACCCAGAAAGACTTCATTCCTCAGCTCTCATTCCTCATGGTGAGGAGACAGTGGGAGGAAGGACACAGAGGAGGAGGCAGAGGTTGGTATTTCATTCTGATGGGAACAGGAGGATGCTGACATGAAGCTTGCTCCTGTTTTCCAAACTCATGAGCTGCCCGTGTTGCTCACAGCCTGGAGCTGTTGGAGCCTGGGTGGGAAAAATGCTGGGAAGCTTTAGAAATGCATCAGGGCTTGCCAGGAAATGTATTAATTAGCGTGTGTGTATGCACGTCCATAGGCTGTTACTGTAAAAGCACGAGGATCGACTCACTGCCCATTGCTATCGAAATCATATTTACCCTACGCTCAGGCAATGCAAATATTTGACATTGAATAATCAAATTTTATAGGGACTTATCAACAGGGCAGGGTAAATTGTCATTAAAAGATGCTCCGTGACTCTCTTAAAGGGTTAGTACAAGAGTGAAACCCAAAATACAGTTTGAATGTAACCTAGGAGTAAGCTACTCAGCCCTCCGGCTGCTTTCAAACCCCAACAGCCAGGTCTGACTGCTTCATTCATCGCTAACCCACCAAAAAAAAATGAGCAAGAGCCAAAAAAAAAAGATGTCTTGTATTAACTGCCTGCCTCCCCTCACCCAGCTAGTGCCCTTGATCCCAAAGCTATGGGAATGGCTCCACAAGCCACTTGATTAATAAGAGCCCAGGGGGGAAAAAAATCGTTTATATAACCTCGTCTTCTCTAAACTTCCTAAGTGCTTTAGAAAGTGGCTGCCCTGGAAACCCAAACTGGAAACGAAAAATATTATCTCTTCCATTTATAAACATCTCCGGCGCTAATGAAGTGAGGAACGGCAGCAACGGGGAGGGGAGCAGCGAGATGCACTTGGCAGGCGTGGGAGAGCCCTGATAAAACCATTTCGTTTCAGGTGGGTGTGGAGTGGAAAGTCCTCCCACCTTGGTCTGGTGCCACTGTAGGCTGCTGACTAGAGGGCTGTGAGGCCCCCAGGGAGGGATTTGAGAAGATGGATGGTTATGGAAGTATCTGCTATGCTAAACACAGAGGCAGACCCACAACCTTACTAGGTGCAAATGTAGGGGGGAAGGAAGACAGGGTGACATGAACGAGGCAAGAGCAGATGGATGAAACCATAAAAATCAGTTCCCTTAACTTGAAGCTGTAGCTGGGATGAAGAATCACATCCTGATACTGGGAAGTATGGAGAGAACACTTACTGTGCACTCATACTTCGTGGCATAAACTGGGCTCCTTGTGCATCTACAGATCACATCTGTTTACACCAATCTGGCGTAAATAAACACACGAGTGGTCCAGATTAAGCTCTTGGGTTCAACCACCCTCTGCCTTGCAGCCCCCCAGACACACAGAGAGCTAGAAGAAGCATTCTGCAGAATAATCCAACCTATTTCTTCCGTTTTCTTTCCATGCTGGCATTTCCCACGGAGATTTGTTTTTACATCAACACAGTCAGCACCAGAAAAACGCTGAGTTTTGGTTGGAAATGTTTGGATTTCATTTGGACAAAATATTGATGATTTCCCGCAGAACAATCCGTCACTTTTGGCAGCAACAAGAAGAAAAGTCAAAAAGCTGTATTTCATCTAGATAGGGGGACTGAGCTGACACCCAGCCTGGATCTCGGTACAAGTGGAAGGTGAAGCAGGCTACGGGTTGCCTTGTTATCCTGTCACTTTGATTACTGTAAAGCAAGGGAAACTGCTACTCTTTTCATGTCATAGCTGTTTGCCTGGATAGAAACACAACCAAAGCTGCCAGGCAAAAGGAAGCATCTGGTCTCCTGGGGTTAAGCAGTAACTAGATTCAAGGCAGGGGAAGAAGAGGTCTCATCATCTCTGGACGTGTTTTACAGGAGATGCAGATACCCCAAGGTTGCAACACCATGAAGAGCTGGTCCAGAGCAGGACTGAGATGCCAGTTTTATTTCCATCATTACCTTCCATAATTATCCATGCCTCTTGAGCTTACAAAACTGGGTTGAAATTTCCCAAGTGCAGGCTCTTCTGTGAGATGCCTGGAACTGACCAAATTAGAAATTTTCCATAAACAGGCTCCCTTGAGGCATCTCCTCCTTTTTTTCCTATTCTACCTCAATGCTGACATCAGTCTGGCCAAAACAAGTGCCCTCTGGCCTCCCTTGAATTTAAGATGTGGAGAGTGACCAAAACTAAGGGAGAAAGGCATTTCTGATTCCTAAAAAATAATTGTTGATCAGTTGGGGAGAAGTAGTTTGGGTCAGGTCTTCTTAGAAATCAAATCTCTGCTTTGGTGAAGCCGTTTCTTTTGCTCCATCCAATTTGTTTTACAGGAAGCAGGAATATCTGCAAGTGTTTTTACCGTCCCACACAGCGTATGCCGTGTCAGTGGCCTTATTTCCCTTTCCAGGAAGGGAAGTCCTGTCATGAACTTTATTATATTGCTTTTTGGTGTGTGTGTCCAACCCCTTCATGGCTAAAATCAATGGCAGTGTTCTAACTGGGTGGGTTGAAGCCAACTTTTCCTGCAGGAGTGGCTTTGGGGGTTTAAAGATCCTCTGTCTTGAATTCTAACCTGCCTGTGGGGGGAAGAAAAAAACCACCAAAAGAAGAATCCTGCCTCTAAGAGGGGATCAAAGATCTCCAAAGGCAGCTCCCAAAGGATGGACTTGTGCTGATTCATGCCGGCTGAGAATCTCCTTTCATGAGCTTAGTGCCAAAAATAAGCCCTCATGCAAATTCCACCCTTCATCCCATGCTTGTCCCACACCTCACTAAAGTCATTTGGAGGCCAGCAAGAGCAGCTGCCACTCTCCCATGGCTCTTCTGCAGAGAAACCACCTTCCCAAGGTACACACGCAATCTCATTAGCTCTGAGAGAGGCAGCCTCCCTTCCCAGGAACCAGCTGCAGAGAAAGAATTTGTATTTCTTCTATTGTGAAACAACCAACAATTGACCCACTGCAACTTTTTCAAAACCTATTGATACAAAACCCCCAGAGGGGAGAGAAGGTCCATCTGGTGGAGCTGTGTAAACTTCAGCACGTGTTCAGCCAGCTTCAAGGGCTCAGCCACGTTAGTAGCTTGGTGATGCTTAAGATGTCTTATTTTTATTATTATTATTTATTTATTTTTTACTATATCAAGCGCTTGTACGACACCGTTCTCCAGGGACTTCCAGCCACTCGCCTGACCTCAAAGAATTAAGCATGGCAATAAAATGTGCAATGAATTAATCATCTGCATCTCCAACGTGAGAAACTTCTACGCAGTGGCTCACAGGCAACCTTCTGAATGATTTAGGCATCTCATTGCAATGGATGTCAGTGGGGTTTAGATGCCTAAAGACTTTATGTTAAGTGATGTCGCCAAGATCTTCCAAATCCCAGCTGTGAGATCTCAGCCAGCTCTCCTAAATCTGCTGTTCTTATCCCTGAGAATTCTTCCTCCACAAAAAGACTATGGATAGTGGGGAAGAGCTACTGAGAGCTCAGGTGAATGAAACCACCCCACCGTCTGGGAAGAGGATGTTGTGTTCTACAGACCAGGCACTGCAGGGTCTTTTCAGTCAAACAGTTGGTTGTTGCAAAGTAGGAATGAAGAGGAGAGATGCTCAGAGAGCAGCAAGAGAGCACGGACCCTGTATTTCCCCCCAGGAGCTCCAGAGAAGGTGAGAAACCTCACATGCACAAAATGGGGTCTAGTAAACAAGGTGTAGAAAACACACTACGTTTGAGAAAGCTCAGACCTGGGTCTGCTCTGGAAAGGAGGAATCATTTCCATCCACAATTAACAGCATGGGCAGCTCGAGCTTATTTCTGTTCAGTTTCAGAAAGAGAGCAGAGAGATGCCATCCCCTCCAGGGCTTTCAAGGAATACTCCTCCTAATCCTCTCCTTACACTTGTGTGGCTCTAGGCATGGTATTTCTCCTTCCTGCTCTTCATCCAACCAGCCTGAATATAAGTTCCTTGAGCTGGATGAGGCACAGGACAGTCCAATCCTCCTGGAGGTCTCTGTGTGGTAGAAATAACGATAAAAAAACCCAAGACAGACCATCCTAATGCAACTTTCCCCCCTCCCCAAATGTCTGACAACCTGGTTTCTCAGACTGAAGTGATGCAAATTGCTCAGATAAGGTTCAGATAAAGTATCTGAGCTCTCAAGGGCTTATCTGAGCTGAACACCAACTCCAAAAATTCTGAAATTTGCCCTGTGGGACTATCTTCATAGAGCTTGATTTCCATCTGAAGACTCGACCTCCAGAAGCTGCAGAAACAGCTACTGTTCAAATGCATTCTTGAGATAGCCGGGTGGGATGCCACAGGTCTGCAGCTCCCCTATCATGTGCTATCTGGGGATTTGCCTTCTGGTGGGAATGTTGCAAGAGCCAAGCTGATGGCTCAAGCAACCGGTGACGGCACCTTTCACCGCCACCACTTACGCTGTAACTGATGAGGTAAAACCTTTTTCCATCACTTTCCCTTGGCTACAAAGTGCTCCCATCCTGGCTTTTCCTTTCAACCCTGTTCCCTCTCACTAATTGTTAGCAAAGGGAAAGCTTGTTGGAGAGCACTCCATCACTGAGCACATCAGCATGGGTATCAGGCTAAGATTTGGGGTTTCCAAAGCAGCCTGGATGCAACAAGGAGCTGGGTGTAAAACCCATCCAAGCTTCTCTGAAAATCTCAGCTTGGCAGGATGGAATCAGCAACTGCAGCGAGGAGCTCTGATCAAACAGACCCAGGGTCACAGCAACAGACAATCTCTAATATTTACTTACGGTGATAAACATTTGGGTTTAGAGATCCAGCCCTTTTGAAACACAGATAACTGCAGCGGTCTCAAAATGTGTGAGACCTGGTAGCCAGCATCCATTTCTAGCAGGCAACTCAGATTGTGAAAGGAGCCCCGGGGAAGTCCAAGGCCAGGCTTAGAGAGGGTAAATTGAGATCTCTTTGTAAAGTTGGTACAAAGAGCCCGTTAACTCACTTACACCTGGACTACAGTTATTCTTTGTCCTGTAGGAACATCAAGGTTCCCCCTTCTTACAGCCAGATCCCATGTTGCTGGGTACTCTACAAACACAGGAGTGAAAAACAGCAGGAAGGATTCCTCCCCAAAGGGTTTGCAACCAAATCATCATTCATTTATTTCATTTATACACCTAATGCAAATCTAGCAAGGATGAAAAAAAATAAAGAGCTTTATGAAAACTGTTTGAAGCTCTGCAGAAATCACCCCCCAAATCTCGCTGATTCAAGCAGAGAAAGATTTCTTCTCTGTAGAGGTTTGCAACCATCAGGCAGAGTTCTCAGGCAAGAATAGCCATGAAATTCTATAGGATGGCTCATAAACCATAGGAAAAAAAAAAAAGGTTTCCTTTCATACTAAAAAATTCCCAGAGGCTCATTCCCAAAGGGCTGGTATGCCAAAGGGCTGCTGCAGAGTGCTGCATCAAGCGCTTCATCCTGGCTAAAAACCAGGGATTGGGGGGAAAAAAAAGTGTGGGCAGGCTCCGGGCTCTGGGCAGCTCCCCAGCTGTGTTGGCAGCACCAGGGTTAACCGCGCCGGCGCCCTGTAATGCAATGATTTCTGGTTTATTTCAGCAGGGGAAGTGTGTCCCGGCCTGATTAGCCCAATGGTTTCCTCTTTTCCCATAACCTCCAGACCCCCATGGCCTAAGTGTTTACTTTCTGAAATAAAAAATCTGCTAGTGTTTTTCTTTTTTCGGGGCATGTGTATTTTGGGAGGATTCAGGGGGGGGAGGAAAGTGGAGAGGGGAAGTTGAATGGGATGGGAGGTTTGCATACACCTCCCTTCGCTCTCCCACCCCTCACCCCCAGCTCCTTCCCAGCTGCAACCTCTGAGCTGAGACTTCTGGCTTCAATGTGAGAGAGAGAGAGAGGGGGGAGGAAAAAAAAAAGGCAGAGAGAAACGTATTAATGAGAGAGTTCAGTCTCTTGCTTCAGCAGCTATAAACACAGCGAACATCTGGAGGGAGAGAGAGGTGCTTCATGCTGCCAGGAGCTGAAAGAAACAGGCTGTTTTCAGGGTCCCAGCCCCCCACGCTCCCCATGTTCCCCTCTGCCTGCCTTGCACATAGGTCTCCTGGCATCACCCAGCCAGCCCTGTCTATCCGGAGAGAAAATAGTAGCTGGTCTCACTTACACATCCCTCCCTGCTCCACGTCAGCACTGCAAAGCCCACCTAGGTGCTGCTACAAGAAGGGTTGGCCAAATCTAACCCAAATCCTCTAGAGAGGGTGCTCTGCTGCCCACTGTCCCCAGAGGTGAGTCTGGAGGCAAAGGAGTTTGGGAAAGTGAAAAAAAAAAAACAACCCAAAAACCAAACAGCTGTGCTTTGTGTGGCCTCTCTGAAGTGTCTGATGGTGCAGGAGAGCTGCCTCCTCTGGAAAAAGAAACAAGTAAATCCACCTCACTCCATTCCTACACAGAGATCAATCCTACTCCAAAACCAACCCAAAATGAGACGTTTTCTGCAGTTATCCTCAAGGCACCACAGAAACCCTGGACAGCTTGTTGCTTAGTCCCTTTCCTCCTTGATTCTACATCAAGTTATCCCTTCCCTAAGGCATTCCAAAGCTGCTGCTCATTTTTGCGATGCTAACTTACGTTTTCCCTCTTGCTGAGCTCCCATCGCCCCTGTTATCCTGAAGACCCTCAACAAACCTACAGGCATCACCCAAAAATACCAAGCAACAACCTTCCAGCTTGCACCCAGCCTCATCCAGGGGACCAACGCCCTGTTCGGAGCATGATTCCTCCCCATACAGCAGCTGATCCCCAGCTGACACCAGTTCTGCAGCTCAAGTGGGAAAAGAGCTCAGCGCTCATTCTCTGGTGATGACCCAATGTGCAGGGAACTCCCTTGGGCTTTGTCTTTGAGAGACAAGACAGGGATTTTGCTTTTTTTTCCAGAGTCGAGCAGGAAACAAATGGAAAAGTGAAAGCCTGGATTTTTGTCATTCTATTGCTTCAGCACAAAGAAATCTTTCCAAGCGCTGACTTGCAGCAGGTTACAGCGGGGGGATGCAGAGAGAGCATCACTAGATATCATAGAGTCACCTGCACGTGTTTTCCTCACCTGTTAAACAGCAAGGATCCTCACAAATGAGACCTTGAGTCCAGATCCCACTGAAGAACAAACAAGTAACTGCTCAGCATCCTTCATAGGGCCCTTGGGAGAGTCTAAGACACCACAGGCAGCTCGTGGCTCTACAATTCCTTCACGAGGCATAGAGGGATCTTTTCTCTCCACCGACAGACTTGAGTAAGTGCTCTTAATGGAGAAAATTATGTGTGTCCTTAAAAAAACCCACAGAGCCCGAGTAGAGTAGGTGTGACATGCCTTTAACTGGAGCCAGTGAAACACCCAAAGACTGCCAGGAAAAAAAAGGGTCAAAGAAACCCATTCCAACCAGGCTATAAAGAGCCCCGGACCCTAAGGCTTGTGAGAAGCCTGGATGGCCAGAGGATGACAACAGAGCCCAGCAGAAAGGGCTCATTCATCCCCCTGGACCAGAGCCATAATGGGCCACCAGCAAAGGGCTGGAGAGGGCTGCAGATCTGGGGGACAACCAGCAGCAGGTTGGGCAGAGACAGGGTTTTGTGCACGGCTTTTGTTGAGCCTTGAAATGAATTAACATCTATCACTTCAGCTCGCAGTTGTCCCTCTCTGTGGTGGCTCACCCCTTTTTTTTCCTCCCCCTGTTCTGTTTTCCTTCACCTTCCTCCACATCCTTCTTTGGTTGCTCCTCATTTATTAAAGAAGGAGAGGACAGATTGGTCCATCCAGAACTGCCTGAGAAGTCCTGCTCGGTCTCGAACCACAAGCAGAGGAGTGTGCCCTGTGAAAAGACGCTCATTCATCTCTGCGGAGAGTGTGCGGGGGAGGCAGCAGCAGCGCAGGGGAGGGGGGAAGTGTTGGAGGAGGCTGAGAAAAGGAAGGAGGCCACAGTTAAAAATAGGATAAAAGGACATGAAAAAAAAAAAAGCAAATTTTTTTCTCTTTTTTTTTTTTTTTAAAAAAAAAAAAAAAAAAAAAAAAAAGCTTTGCTCAGAAAATGTGCTGCAGCTGGAGAAGCCATTGGGCTGAGCTTGGTCAGCATTCACCTTCCCCCTCCTCATTCCTCCTCCCCAAGCCCCCTTCCTCCAAGCGTGGGCCTGGAAGATGGCCCAAAAACCTCTCACAGAAAGAGCTTTCCTCTGGGGATCTCCACCAGGGAAAGCGCAGGTCTCATGGTAAAGGAAGGGGCAACGTGGGGAAAAGCATGGAGAGTTCACCGTGGATACAGGAGGTCCTGGTGGGACTCCTGCCTGCAGTCCAGGCTGAGCTGAGGGCTGGGCTGGAAGGAAGATCTTAGCCAGAGTTAGCAGGGTGGGGACAAAAGGAGGACACCCCTATTTTGTCTGCAGTGGGCATAAGGCACACCCTGCAATGCATTGCTCCATCTACAAGGGCTTACGCTTCCCTGCCAAACCCAGTGCAACACCACTATGGCCCAGTTTGCAGGGATCCAATGTCCATGAAGAACCAGGAGGTCAGGATGCAGGTTTGTTGCGTTAGGAACATGCCACTCCCAGAGCTAATAAACCCAAAATATTCTGGGCTGAGAGGTGACACCAAGCTAATGTGGCCAGGCAGCATCAGCCACAGGCTGGGTAAGGCTGGTCTCTACACCATGTCCACCCACAGCACTGGCCTGGACCACACTGGTGTTGGGGATGAGCCTAAGGTGATGCCTTTTATTTGTGACCATGTCTTGGTGTGAGAAACTTGACTGAAGTCAGCAGGATTGCTTTCACTAGACTGGGAAGCAGAGTCAGACCTGCAGCTCTAATTTCGTTGCTAGTAAAGGCTTTAATTTCATTTCTTACCTTGCAAAATCCCAAAGCCAATCCCATTTGCCCCAGTGAAACCAAAGTCACTCCCTCAAATGCTTCTGTAGTGTCCAAAAGGCTAGGAGCACCTTCAATCCAAGCCTGCTAATTCAGCACAACAACACACAAGTTGTAGAAACTTCTTCAGCCAGAGTTGTTTCATCCCTCACTTGCCATTAACAACAGTTTTATCTCCCCTATCACTAAGGAAAACAAACCCATTCAGAGTGGAAAGGGTTGTCAAAGTGGCCTTGGCTCAAAAAAAAGCAACGTAGCCAGGACTATGTCTGTGCTGAAATTATAATATTATAAATTATAAATTATAATATTGCTATCAAATCTTTTCCTCCACTCCAGTTTTGTGCCTAACCTTGTAACAGCCACAAAATGTTACCAGAGGGTACTATTAGGATATTTATACGTTAGGAATTAACCGTGCCTGTGCCAAGTGTGGCTTGCAGCATCTTTTCAGCAATCCCACCACTCTGGGCAGATGTGGCACCCTTAATTTTGGGTTGCCAGATGGTTCAGCTAAAGTGCAACAAACAGCCTCTACGCTCCTATTCCCACCTTTCCAAGGAGCAGAGCTACTTCTCCTGAACAGGCAGCAGCTCCTTCCTTGCTAGTTATTTTTTAGCACCTTTGGGATGTGCCCTTTGCTTGCTGCAGATCCGATTTGAGTTGTCTCTCCAGGCAATAATAATTCCAACATGAACACTGCTGACTGTGGTAGCAAGCTAATAAATAAAAGTATTTTATTTATTTTTTACCCAAAAACCAGCACCACCCTTTCTTGTCTTTATCAACCAGCTAAATCCACATCAGGCTTTCCTTTATCCATATCACTGAATAATCTAATCAGACTTCAAGCACAATGTAAATAAACTCACTCAAGCTTCAAAGGCAAAATGTCTTCTCTAAACACAAGCAGCTCTCAAACTTTTAGAAATGCTGTGGGTTTCTATTGCAAGAGGATATATTCACACTTGCATTTTCCCTGTTGACTTGTTTCTTTCACCAACATCAAGACCATGAAAACCAAAATAGCCTCTAGTACACACCAAAAGAATAGATGACAAATGCTTTTAATGTGCACCCGAAACACAAAGGAGAAATGAAAAACCGTTCCTAGCGGTATATACAAATGAGAGTTTCCTCTCATTTAAAATTAGAAACTGCTCTAGACTGAAGAAACAACAGTATTAAAATTAAAAAAAAAAAAAAATCAGAGAAAGAGTACTTTACATTGCAACAGGAAGAACTGAAAAGTAATTCTTGGGTATTGCAAGAGAATCAGAGGCCTGTCCTACCCATCCCAATGTACTAAAAGTTTGATCAAAACCTCTTTAAGACAATGACAGTTGGTTTTTGGGTTTTTTTGGGGTTTGTTTTTTTTTTTTTTTTAACTGCCTTCACTGAGGTTTGAACCAGGTTCCAGTCTCTGCAGCAAGAAATTTCACAGAGCCAGCATGGGGTAATGAAGATCTGGGTTGCAGATATGTTGGTCCCTGGAGAAAGGACTTTCACAGAAAAGGGGAGAGGGTAAGGGAAAAAAAAAGAAACACAAAGAAAACTTTCCAGGCACAGATTTGCAAAATGTTTGAGTAAATCCAAATGCTGCAAGGGCAGATTTCATCAGAGCAGAGTTGACATCATGCTGAGAGAGGTCACCCACAGGAGTTGAGCAAATAGCTGAAATAAGAACGGCTGAGAATAGGCAGCAGAGTTTTTGCTCCAGCCACAGGCGCAGCGCTCTGCGTCCATCTCCTGCTCACACACACAAGTGCTCACCAAAGGAGAAAAAAAAAAGAAAAAAAAAGAAAAAAATCGAAATGCCTGAATATTTGCCAAGGAGAGATTTCAAACTGTACATTTGACCGCAACAGTCACTGGTTCTGCTGAACTCTTTAGTTGCAAAAAAGTCTCTAAACATCAGGGCTTTTCCCTTCCCAAGGGGCCAATGTGCATAACTAACGAGCCAGGAACAAGTCACAGAAGACCAGCACATGCCATACAAAAGCTTACATGGGATTTAAGTGCTTCATGATAGGCTTATGTGGGACTTAAGTGAAACATAAACTTCATATTGGCCCTTTGCAAAGGTCACATTTGTGCAACTTGAGCTTTTTCCCTTAGTTCTTACAGTTGGCCTGTGTCACAGCGTACCTGAGCCTTCTCCTCTGCCACAGCACAACCAGGCTCTTTGCTGAAGCCTCATCACCCATCACACAGGCAGGAGGACCGACGTGACATCTGCCCTGCCAGTTGCTTATACAAGCAGCAACCCAAACTGCAAGCTCAGCTTGAAGACTCACAGGTTGAACAGCAACTTGCGGGGCAAGAATTAGTCACCAGCGATTTTGTAACGACTTTCAAACGATGCATGCGTTAGAGAAGATGATCATCGTGTCCAAGTCAGTGAATTGCTTTAACTGTGCAGCACATTGCAACCACACAACCCTGACAGCACAGCGTGACCACACACCTCCAGTTGTGGTTACCTAAAGACCATGCCACCACCCTCTCAAGGAACAAGGCGAAGAGCTACAAAAACAGGAGGCTCAAAATTACTACAACAGTGGAATTAAAACACAGAAGTTCCTCAGGTCTTTGCAACCCTCCATGGAAGCCACATCGCTTTCCTGAAGCCACCAGCAAGGACATCGGTCCTACAAACGCTATGAGAAAAGTTGAAGATGCAACCAGCAGGTGGGCAGGTCCATCTTGCCCACTCCTGGAGACCCTCCATGTGTGTCTAGACCCCAAGGAATGGTAACCAGTGCTGCAGACCCCAACGTAGGGAGGTACATGCAGGGCGTCAAAATCACCTCTCAAAAGAGGAGAGGGGTTCTCCATCATTGCACTCCTGCCCTCTTCAGCATCACTCCGTTGGGAGGAGAATAGTTAAACAAAGCAAGTTTAAAGTTTTTTCTCAGCTTTTTGGCCCCATCGCTGCTGTGGGAGACCCCTGAGAGCCAGCAAGGCAGATACCAACCAGGTGAGCGCCCTATGGCTGCATTAAGGACAAAACACCCCATTAAATTAAGTCAGGACCTGGGCAGAAAGCAAATATAGGAAGAAGGAGACAATACAAACAGGTTGGACAACAAACAAGAGCATAGCGGGGCTTTGAGATCATCTTTTCACCTCAGCACATTGCCAAACCCCACGGCACGGGAGGGAAAGGCGCCATCCCAGTTCGCAAAGCCAGCCCCAAAATGGTGTCCTACCCGTGCTGTAGTGCTCCAGGCCGGTGGGTACTTCTTGTGTGGCAGGTTCATCCCAGAGCGAGCAGCACGTCCTCGGCTGGCAGCAGGCAGCTTGAAAGCTGCAGGTCACCCAGGGATCCTCACAGGGACCAGTGGCACCTTGCTTCTAGGAGCAAGGAGGGAAAAATGTCAAGGGAGCGGGACCCCGAAATGGCGGCCACGTGCAAAGCGGCAGCGTCCCTTTCCCTCCCGCCAAATCCAGGCGTGAAGCCCAGAGATGGCAGGGTTTGCACAGGAGAAACGGTGTTGTCCAAACTCACGTGACTGAGGGGCATCACGATAAGGCCAAAAGGACGTTTTTTTAAACAAATGTGAGGGGTAAAAAATGAAGGTACACGGTGGGGCTGTGCTCAACAAAATGGCGGTGGGATGGAGCTCCCCTCAGGGCCAGGCGCGGGGACAACACCTCCATTAAGGGCTCGTTTCAGCCCTGACAGCCAGAATTGTTAATTTTTGGCTGCATGAAGCAGGGGACTCCACAGCCCCCCCAAAAAATATGGGGGGTCTGTAAGGGGGCAGAGAGGCCATGGCCGTGCCCAGCTCACAGCCCTGGCACTATGGGCGAGCTCGGCCTCACGCTGACGGGAGCTGGGCCAAACCATCGTATTTAGGTGCATATTCCTATTTATATTTAAATTATTTGTTATTATATTTGCATTTCTATTTATATTTGTATTTATTGTTATATTATTTACCTTTACGTGTCCATCTACATATATGTGTGTGTGCATATACAGGTCACATACACACATGAATTATATACACACGTGTGTATGTCTACATAGACTTATGCATTATTACATAAATATTATATAATATGCTGTATTATTAGATGCTTACACACAATACATTATATATCTATATACATGTATTGATGATATGTGTGATATAGGCATGTATTCACACACGTGTACATAATCCGAGGTTATAACTGTCATTATATATTGCCCATGTTTATTTTGATTGCATATAAAGTCATATTTATACTTTATAAAGCAAATATATGTATTATATATACAAGCATGTATAGGTGTATGGAAATACTCCCAGGATATAATTTTCATTTCATTTTATAGTGACGTATTTTATACAGATATATTTATAAATATGTGTATATATAGTTATATACTTTATATACGTATTTACCATATATACATACGTGCCTAGACATATATACCCTATAATGTATATAGTACATATACATGTATATCTCTGTAAAAGAGGGTAACAACATATACATCCATAGAAAGAAATTCAGGGTGGGTTCTTTTTTTATTGTGATTATTATTTCCCTGCAGGGAAATAGTTTTGCTTCGTTTCCAATCAATATTGAAAAGCCAAATGCATGCTTGGAACCATTTAAAGGAAAAATATCGAGCTGTGTTAGAAATATTTCGTATGTCAGAGTGGTCTTTTCTTCCTAATTTGGTGAAAATTTTGTTTTCTAGCATGTCTTCTGGGCAGCCTGGTGTCTCAGCTCAGAGTTACAGCTTTCATCTGACCTTGTCTAGGATCTTTAACACCGGTCAGCATTTTTTGGATGAATGTTTATTAAAGTGATTTCTCTAAATAAGGGTCGAAGGACTGTCAAACCTGACCCATAACTGCTGGCATTCAGCACAGGCAAGCCTAGGATCACAGTTTAACATATATTATAAATAACCACCCATCAGCTGCCCAGACAGAAAGGAGCAGTCTCAGGAGAGGAGACACCAAAGTTACCCAAAAATTCCGGCCAAAGTCACCCAACTTTTTCCAAAGCCTGATCTGCTTTGTGCTGATCCCACCGCATTCATCCACAGCAGGTGAAGGTCAGCACGGGGAGCGGAGGCACTGGGACAATGGTTACCCTAACAATTCTCCTCCAAACACAAGCGCAGGAAATCCGACGCAGCGATCTTATTTCCAGTTGAGGTTTGCAAGCTCGAGACATTCAGATAAGCTCTGGGTAAACACTCAGCATTGAGATGCTGCTCTGAACTACGTCAAACCTTGGAACGATTTAGCAGTTGACACCAAGTCAGTGAATGGGCTGGCAAAATCACAGCAACCAAAGAGAAAACTCACTGCTAGGGATAGAAAAATAACCCCAACTCCTTTCTTACCATCACTCCAGGGCGAGCCAAAGGATAAGGGGCTGTGTTGGCAATGGTTGTGTCCATATAGTAACTCATCATCTCCGAGGTGCCTGCAGAAATGGAGATGGATGTTAGATGCCCTGCTGTAGAAAGCAGAAAACATAGCAGCATCAGCTAAATCTGTGCTTTCTCACAGCCACCTCAAGCTAAGGATCACACTCTCGTCTTAATGAGTTTAAGCTGGAAAAGTTAAGAGGAAAAAATGTCTGTATTAATAGCAGATATTGTGATTAGATGTGTTGTATCAACAATGCAAACACACGGATCCATTAGTGTAAACTGATGAGAGCCTGACAATGGTGAATGAATTATCACCTGGAAGCTGATGGAGCTGCTCTGAGGGAAGATGAGATCATATTTCCTCTGCTGTAGAATCGGTGGGAAATTGCTGCCAATTTTTTTCTTTTTTAAGGAAAAAAAAAAAAAGCTGGTTTGTTGAGATCAACACCTTTCCTGTAAAAGTTTTGTCAAAAACAATGTTGCACAAAGAACTTCTCTGTTTTCAAGAGACATTGCCTGTTTTCCTGCGTTAGCTTATCTTCCCTTTGCTAAAGCTCTCCCTTCTCTGAGACTTATATGCCTGAGCAATTTGCAGATGGTTATTTAAACCATCTCGACCCACAGGAACATGTCACAGTTTCAGGTGTCATTCCCAGCACAGGATTTACTCCTCTGAGCAAGTCCTTTTACCAGTGCTGTCCATTAGATGTGGTTTCTAATCATCAATTAGCCCGTTTGCGTAGCTGAGGTGAAGGAGCTGCAATCCAGCTCTGTTTTCAAATATGTAGATGTTTCTCCTTCTCTCCTTTAAATGCACAGAGGAAAATACTGGACTGATGGACTTGATGTGTTTTTTGGGAATATGACTTAAAGATGCTGGGAAGAAAGAGTAAAGGCAGAGTAGCCTGAGCTCAGAAGGGCTCACTCAGGCAGGAGATGACTCGCAGCCAAAGGGAATGGCTATTTTCACCACGCTGATCCACGGCACAGGCTGCAAGTTGGAAGAGCTGCCACTGCTTTAACCTCTTTGAGGACACAGCAGCTCTGGCTCCTCTGAAATATCTCCTGGAAGACAGATATTTCAAAGTTTTGATTTCTGCAGACCTCCTGTGCTACTGATGAAGATGCGAACACTTGTCCAAGTCATCTTCTAGACTGAGTCAATGCAACCACATTACCTTCAGCCTCTGCTTCTGTGCTGCACCCACAAATAACTCCTTGAGGCACTGGGACCTGGCTCCCAGCCTCCCCTCCACTTCTCTCCTGCTACCAGGGGCCAGCCAGCAGTTAGCAAAGATGCAGGCAAAGGGCAGAGCCTGCTTCAGCTACGCCTCACTCACCACTTCAGCAACTGGGACTCCAGATAGCGTCTCCCACCGCGCTCTGTGACTAATGGCCAAATGTGAAACACCTGCATGTGTACGCACATTAAATTATTATCATCATTTCCTGCTTGTTATTACTAACTTTTGCTCTAACACCAGTATTTTTTTTAATTTTTTTTTTAAAAAACCCTTCTCTTTTTAATTCACAAAGCTGAAAACTCCCTACATGGTGAAAGAACAACGAGCCTATTTCTCTTTGCGCTTCAAGCAACCCCAAAACACACGTATTGCAAGTTACTGCGGCTGAGAAGCCTTCACTAATCTTAGCATCTGTGCACAGCAGCCTGCTCTAACTAGGCGTTAAAACACGTTTATTTTAAATCTCATTGCAGCTGGGTCAGCCTGCAGCTGGGTGAAACAAAGAAGGTGCGTGGAGCCTATTTCTGCAACTCAACCCATGAAGGGTAAGGCACGGAGTCCCAGTGCATCACACACCCAATCCTAACCTTAAACTGGTATAAACTGTCTCACGTAAACACGAGTCAAGACTGACGCTGCCAAACTGTGCCAAAGCAAGACAGACACCCCAAAATGGAGACGGAGAAATCTCCAGGCTGAATCACCTATTTCAACGACGCACACATGTCTGAGACTAAGGAGTTACAGTGTTAAAACAACAGTTACAACAGCAGTCCCCATGAGCAGCTCTTTTTCCTGCTTTGCAGCTTGTGCAATAGGCAGTTGGGGTTAGTTTTTTTATATATA
Source organism: Antrostomus carolinensis (assembly GCF_000700745.2). NCBI lineage: Eukaryota > Metazoa > Chordata > Aves > Caprimulgiformes > Caprimulgidae > Antrostomus > Antrostomus carolinensis. The sequence continues at coordinate 24,305 of NW_010330051.1, forward strand.
TATTTTTTTTTTTTTCCTTTGATCAAGACACCTAAGTCACACCGGTTCTCGAGAACTGTTTTCATGCCTCGCTGAATGTCATTTGCATCTTTCTCAGGATGCCGTTGCCAACTGAACCTTCCAGCAAAGTACCACACGTTGATGCTTGAAGCAACATGTGCTTCGCTCACAGGAGAAGCACTAAACCCATCCTGACACCCAGGACAAGGCTTCATGCAATAAAGAATATCAATAAGATTACCAGAGCTGTAAAGCAGCACCAGTAACCCCCTCTCGAGCCCTGAACTGGAGAAGGGGAATTATCATCTCTAGACAGCAGTTCCAATAGATTTATAGCAAAAACAGTTTGCTTTTTAGTTTCTCTTCCCCTGCAAGCTGCACTGTTAAAAAGCACAAGAGAGGGGTCAGAAATACAGTGACTATTTGCACCCCCATCCCTCTACGTTCATGGCAAATCCAACTGAAATGCAACTTAAGCCCAACCTGATGCAAATTTTGTGGCTGGCAACGATTAAACGACAGAGACACAGGCAGGTTTTAGGCTGTGAAAGGGACCTGGAAGACAAGCCCTGCTAGGAAAAAATGGGTGAGTAGATTTTGTGCACGAAATAATGGCACTGGGAGAAAAACAGGTAGGGCAGGCCAGCCACAGGAGGCAAGATGACAGCAGAAAAAGAGCTCTGGTGTGCTTTGTCCAGGCTAATTTTAACAGAATTTCCACCACTTCCCATAGGAAACTACTTCACAGCCCAATACATCTCTCACTGTCAGCAAGTTTCCCTGATGTTTGAGCCATATTTTTCTTCTCTTTAGCTTCCCCTAATAAGAGCCTTAAATAGTTCCTCTCCTCCCCTTGGATGCCATTAGACAGCTTTAATGACCGCTCAGGAGCTTGCAGCTGAATTAAATTCAATGATAGTGCTCCTGGTGGCAGGTAACTTGGCTGATATTAAGGAAATCACTACAGATTTACACTGAGATAATCAAGACCCACAGCTTGCTGAGAGCTGTTAATAAATAGAGGGGAATGAGAGCCATTTGGTAAAATCTTTGATGACTTAATAGCTTGACTTCAGTCTTATTGTTTGCTCTTATTATTCCCGTCTTATTGTCAAAACATGTGTGGGAGAAACAGCATTTATTTGGGGGATTTGATTAAGTACCAGCCAAAGCTATTAGACTCTTGGGTCATTTCTAAACTAAATTAAAATTCTGATTTCATTTCAACATCCATCTCTTCTCTTTTATAAGAGAAGTTTGTTTTGTTGTTTTGTTTTGTTTGGGTTTTTTTTTTTAATTAATTACCAAGTTAGCTTAAAAAAGGGAAAAGCTGTTTGTCCTCGTGATTAACGCACACACCTATGCAGAATTTAAGAAGGAGTTAAAAATGTGTCTTAAAACCAAGTGAACTTTGTCTATTGGATGCATGAAGACTCTTTACAATATTCCCATATAACATCTAAGTATTAAATTGCTTTAAGGATGGGGAAAGGGAAGTGGAGTGAGCCCACAGTGATTTTCCCAGTCAAAACCAGTAGCTCTCATCTCTGTTTCCCAGTTTAGTGCTCTGTGCACAGGTCTACCCTGTCTCTTGTAAAATCCTCTGGCTCAGATTGCTCCTCAATTTCTGATTTTTTAGGAAACTTCAGCTTCTGCCCATCCCATATTCCTCAGCCCCAGGTTGGCAACCTGGTAAAGGTGTCACTTGAAAGGTGGCATCACTGGGACAGCTGCAAAACAGTATTTGGGCACTTTTCTCCATCTCAATAAACCAAGAAGATTCCTTTTCCATGGGGTTAGCTGGGAAGCCAGGAGGATGGGCCCAGAATCAGTATCCCCATCAAAATATTTCTGATTTGAAGAATGTGAATGAAGACTTCAAAAATGAGAAGCAGCACCCTCAACACAACCATCCTGCACGAGCTGTTGCGCTGGCAGCTCCCTGACCCAAAGCTGCGCAGTGATAACCATTTTATTTTTGCATCAAATAATAATTTATCATCTTTGAAGGGGTGGGGAAAATAGCTGGTGGAAATTACATTCTTCCGCAAGTCTTTAACCCTTGAAATCCTGGCACTTTCCAGGCTGCCTGCCAATTTAATTCTCAGGGGA